>NC_022015.1:87541774-87568733 GCF_000317375.1 Microtus ochrogaster
TATATATATATATATATGTAAAGTGTTGCTTACACGTAAGTCAGAAGGAGAAATAATTTTTTCTTTCCCTAAAAAAATGCAAAAGGCATAGGCAACAACTGATTGATTAAAAGTGGCTATTTATAAGAACAGAATGATTTTTAAAAACTGGAAAGATAAAAGAAATAAGAATTCAGTTTTTCATAGATTTTAGTTTGAATAACATATATATGTTTAAACAAAGTTAAGAAGGGGTGGAGAAGAGACTAAACTTAAATATATTTGGAAACAAACTAGCAAACAATACATAAAATTGATACAATGTAACCATGCAGAAGTAAAGAAGAATCTAAGCATTTAGTATATCCCTCAATTGAAGAAGGCTAAGGACATAAAATAACAGCAAGTAATACAGAGAGATGCAAGACTATTGATATTGGTATCTGGATACTGTATTTCCAGGATAAGAATAGAACTGCGCAAAAGGATGCTCTGAGGAACTAGGGTCCTTCCTGAGATCACGCTGTGGAGAACACAGAAACATACGACTTTAGACTAGAATCGGAGGCATCAGAGGGTGGTTGCATTTGTATGTGCCCCCACAGAGCAAAAGCACATGTGTATTTGTGTATGCACTGTGGGGGCAGAGAGGCAGAGTTGGATGCAGCCGACTTTACAGGAAACAGGATCCAAGCAGGATGAGAAAGCAGGTTACTCCCTCCCCCGAGTAAAAGGGTGAGCTGTCATTTGTGAAAATTAAACATGGAGAGACACCAAGTCACAGGAAATGAGACCCTGTTTCCAGCACCATGTGGGAGGTTGCTCAGCCAAGTGAAAAAGAGAATGGGCTCCAGAGACTGAAGGAAATGACTTCACATTCCAGCACGCTTTGTTCCCCATTGTAACTCTGGATGACTGGGATCCTTAGAGCCTCGGGTCCCTTGATTGTATGGAAACATATTGGAAGCATTGAAAAATTGCTGAGGGGACTATGGAGAGACATGTCTAGGAGCAGTGGGGCATGGAGCAGGAGCCCAGTAGATAGGAGATAGCACCGTGGCTATTGCAAATTAACCTTACCAAGTCTGCAAGCTGACCGCAGAGGAAAGTACCAGTGCATCATTTCTGGGAAGTCTGCAGTAAAACTGGAAAGTGGGTACTAAAACTGTCCTTTGAATTAGGCATTCTGTTTCTCAATATTTATCCAGTGGAAGGAAACAAAGTATGAATAGGGAGATATGAATAATTCATTTTAGCATAAAACATGCTTTAAAATTGCAACCGTTGAAGTATAATTAAATGATCACTTTGATAAACTGATATCGAATCCTCCTGTCTTCTAAATACTTACCCTTACACCCATAGACTAGTGCAGTTCTCAGCCCTCATTGGAGAAGTGTCTTTCACGGAGTACTAAGGTTCTTGCAGAGATTCACAACGGGTCAGTGTCAAAGAACAGAGGACTGTGGAGTGTCCATCCACAAACGGTACATCAATAACACAGCCCCTCCCTCAGGCTCAGGCAGCATGGCAAAAGAGGTGAACAACTATAAGAAGACAGAGGCCCATGGAGGGGGTTCTGTGAAAGAGTTTAGGCACTGAATAGTTAGTGAAGGATGGACGTGGGGTCAGCCCACACCCAAGTGCATAAGGGCAACATCAATTGGAGTCAGCAGATTACATACTTAAAAACCTGTCTTCTAGGTTAAGAACTTCTGAAGAGGATGGAGGGCATGGGGAGTTGGTGATGAGGAGGGGATGTGATCAAGATGTGTTGTACTCAACATGTAAAATTCTCAATAAGATAAACATTTAAATACAGTTAAACTACTTACTCAAGCACAGAGACTTCCTCACTAGACACAGATACCTAGGCAGACACAGAGCATATGTCTGTACATAATGAGTTTCCTCAAAGTTCTCCCAAGAAATCCAAATAGGTGTACTGTTTGTTTACTTGGTGTTTGCAATGCTGGAATCAAACTCAGGGACTCACCCAGCTATCCGGGTGTCCTTGAACTGAGCCATAATCCTAGCACTCCAAATACAGACACACAGATGCATACCTACTCCATCTTTACTGTGGCGATACATGAACTGCCCAAGCTGAACTACACAGGAAGCTGCAGGCTCCATCTTCAGCTCATCCTTCCTTTAGCACTGCTGGTCACCACCGGTTTTTTTTTGTTTTTTGGGTTTTTTTTTTTTAAATGAAAAATGTCTCAGTCTCTTCCTCCCACTGACACCTCCAGGTTTTCCGATGTCCTTCTGTTGTTTGTAACACTATGGGCTCATGAACTCATTGTGCTGTGACTCACAGGAGCCATTATTCTTTCTGTTGCTCAACTTGTCTCAGATTTGGCCCCAGGAATGTCTTTAACTGGTTCCAGAATCTTCTTGACATGTTTGCTTGATCTCTGAGCTCTTGCAGGGCTCTCTGGTCTGTCCCTCACTGAGAGGCATCTCTAAAGCCTTAGTCTGTTTCATTGGGGACTTGGTACTTAGAACCCAAGATCTGGGAGCTGAGCACTGATTCTGCTGGCTTGTCAGTCAGAATCTTTCTCTGGCTACCCTGGAATGTGTCATCTGATATTTTATCTCCAAAGGGGAAAAAAATCTATTTATGCAGCAGTGTAAAAACATTTTTAAAAGTTTGAAATGATTCAGTGTTAGCCTTTTTTGCCACCTCTGGAACTCGTTCTGCTACAAATGTAAAGATTGAGAACTAGAAAACACGGATAGACAGTGGCACTGATTTATGTAATGCTAGCCCTCACCTAGGCTTTGCTATTGCTTGTGGGATGAAACCTTCAGTTTGAGGGATTTGAATGAAGACAGTCATCATTTTTCAAGACCTGTGGAGTCTTAATTGCGTTCTTCTTAACAACAACATCAAGCAGAGGAAGCTGAAGAATTTCTGGACTGTAATTATTAAAGCATCACACCATGGTAGGAACTAAATACCACCAACTCTTTTTTCATAGAGATGAGATGAAGAGAAATGTACACTGGGGTTGGAAATTGTTTGGAAGTCAATTTTACCACCTCAAAGAAGGGGAGTCTTAGCTAAAATGTTGAACTTCCTGGAATTTCGTTTTGTCTGGGGAAACTGTAGAAGGTTTGAAAATGAGCAGGATTGCTACGCTCCCTTCCGCTGGGCATTGTTTGAACCTGAATCTCTGGTGGTTTGCCACTGTCTCCAGCCCTCCATTACAAAAAGTTACCAAGCCCAAAATGAGATTGAGAAAACTTGGTTCAAATAGATCCTTTGGGACAGTACATCAATCAGGGATAGAAACAATAGAACATATACTATAAATGGATATTGGTTATCTTGGTTTATATGCCTCATGGTAGGTGGTCCAATAAAGCCCATGTGCATAGTGGAGTGATAGAAAAGCCAGCAGATGCTCACTCCATGAAGCACCGCTTCAATTGCTCCAAAATGGTGCTGAAGGTCTCCAGGATTCCTAGAGACATCTGCTACTTGGTTCACATTGAAAGGGCAAAGAAACAGCAATAACGATACAGATGCAGTCACCAACAAGAAGCAAAGGGGAGTGGACAAAAGCACCATTGCTTTTCCCTTGGACCTGTCCATGTCTGGGCTCTCATGGGAAGGTAATGTCCACAGCGGTAGGGAGAGTGCCATTTTCCCCTCCGTTTATGCTTCCAGAAAATATCCTCACAGACCCACCCAAAGGCATATCTCCTAGTTGATCACAGGCTCAACCAAGTTGACAGGGTTAACATCACACGGCATATCTGGTTATCTGGAGTCTTCATTCTCGCAGCTTTTGAATAACTTTCTACTCTGTAAATTGCAGAAAAGTGAAAGCGATGCTGAGTCTCATCTGTGCAGACAGAAACGAACATCATCCTGGTAGAGACTAATTATGGCTGTGACCAGCCCTTAGACCTTACCACACAGATTCCATGGTAGACACGCCATTCAGGCCATTAAACTCAGCACATAGGCAGTACAAAATAAAACTGCCAAAATGAAAACAAATCCATTACAGATCACAGTCCATAGTTTTGGGAAAGTCTCTAAATGTACTAATCTTGCCTTATGGTTTCTAGAGTTCTACTTCCAACTGACTAATCTTGATAACTGAAGCGTGTGTGTGTGTGTGTGTGTGTATGTGTGTGTGTACCTAAACACACCTACATGCATGTACCTAGACACATACACTTTTTGGAGGTAATTTTTCCAGGAAGAAGGCTTTCTAATAACCCAAACACTACCCCATAAAGGAGTCAACCTAGCCTATCTGGGCCAGGGCCTGAGTTTTCTCTGGCAACTGTTGGGATCAACAGGGGATGATGACAAGAAATGGATGGGTCTAAAGGACCCATGAAGCCTAAATTAGAAGGACTTACCAGAACAAAGTCTGCGCATCGCATTCTTAAGAGATCACAGTCATTGACAGGAGAGCTGGGGAACAACGGATGGGGAGAGATTTAGCCTTCAGGAATTCCATGGCCTTTTGAAAACACTTGAAAATGTAATATTTTCTAAAGGATTTCTTAATCATTCCTGTCTTGTCCACCATGGGGAGAAGAATGTAATGTTTGCATTTTTCTAGATTTCTGAATCTCTGCCATTTGGACTTATTTAGCGAAGTCTCTGGAGATGGTCCGCGCTGTGAAGGGAACGCAAGCAGATCCATAGCAAACACAAATCGTATTCATTTGTCCTTCGGAGCACAAGCTTCAACCGTAACTAAATACAATATGCTGGCTCTTTTTGTGCTTTTTATGAACTTTTGAAGCAGGTTTGTGATGAATAGATTTTACAGGATTATGCAGTTCTACTCCGCTTTTAAATATTTCAGAAAGAAATCATAAACATGACCTCATATGTTAATAAATCAATTATGGAATGCTGCTCTCTACATATGTTCAAAATATGACCCTATCCCAAACTCCTTAAACAAGTACTAAGAAATAACTTTAAAATCTTATTTAAGGCAGCTCTGGTTTTCAAAATACTAGAGAGAAATCTGCTGTTCCATATAAAGGCGGAGGAGGAAAAGTTTCTTTGACCTAAATTTATTTTGTTTCTAATATAGTAAATATTAAAGCCATGTTGAGGGTATGACATTTGCTCTATGTTAAGTCTCTCTTCTCTTCCCTTTCCCATTCCAAGTTGAAGCTAAGCGATCAAAGCAAGAAGACAAGGAATTGACTTGCTAATGACAACCCAGTGGCTGGCAGGTTTCAGAAGAGACAGGCCTAGCACTGAGCTATTTGTTTTGAACATTACTGCTGATGTGGAAGATTGTGAAAGATGGACAAAAGGGCATCCCTGTGATGGGCCTGAGTGTTTGACACTTGTTGAAAGAGGGTGTTTTCTTCCTTTGTGGTAACTAAATTTTTAGAACCATTATTTTTCCACTTCTCAGTGGGGTATTCAAAATGTCTATAATACATCTCTCTGAACGTAAAAAGTCAAAGATTGCATCATTATCTAGATGAAATCTCAGTTTTTAATTTGTAAGTGAAAGAGAGACCAAGACAGAGAGAGACAGAGAGAATCCTCCTGAGCTGGAGTTGGGGTCCTCTGTAAAAGGAGTGCATTCTTAATCAAGCCCCCTCTCCAAGGCTAGCAGTGTAATTTTAAACAGACATTTTGGGGCTAGAGAGATGGCTCAGAAGTCAAGAAACTTACCTCTTGCAGAGGACCAGTGTTCCGTTCCCAATACCCACAGCGGATGCCCCACAAACCCCTATATCTCCAGTTCCAGGGATTCTTCTGATCTTGGCAGGCATACACGGTGCACATATAGCACACACACACACGCACACACACACACACGCACACACACACACACGCACACAATTGTTTTTTTATATTTTGGGGGCTGTTTTTGTTTCTGTTTTGTGTATGTGTGTGTTAGTAAGTATATGCTAAGACAATGTGACAACATTTTTCTTTAATTGTTGCGTTTATCAACTCAAATAACATCATTGAATAATCCAATACAAAAGTGTGTTCAGCAAACTCATCGCTGAGAGTGTGAATGCTGCCCATTTTCCCCAGTGGCAGAAACATGCACTACTTAAAAATTTTGTCCATTTATCTTATGTACGCATAGAGGTGTCAGAGGACAACTTGTAGGAGTCAGCTCTCTCCTTCCACCACGCGGGTCCCAAAGACTCAACTGAGCTTGTCAAACTTGACAATGAGTGTCCTTACCAACTAAGTCATCTCTCCAGCCTAGCACCAAATTTCTCAAGCCTGCAGCTTCAAGTGTTTCAGGAAAGCTGGTTAAAAGAAATGACTATTTTCAGCCTCTAGGAGAAGAGAGAGATCCAGCCCTCAAGAGTAAACAGAACGTGGAGGCAAAAGGATACAGCTGCTAGCTGGGACATACTGGTGTTATTTTGTTTACAAACGCCACTTTGGCGAGTGAATACATGACCTGTGGTGCTATCTGATGCAAAGTTTGATTCATTTCTTGTATCATCTGCAAACATTGACTCAAAATAGATCACAGAAGCAAACGTGAAATCAACTAAAAGACCTCCAGAGGAAATAACAAAAACACTTGCGCCCTTTGGTTAGGCCAAGATCTTAGGATACTAAGAGCATGACTGATGGGGAGAAATGGACTTCATTGAAAGTGAAAATTTTCACTGTTTGAAAGGCTCCATGGGGCTGGGGATGTAGCTCAGCTGGTGGAGGGATTGTCTGCCATGCTTGAAACCCTGGATTTGATCTCCAACACTGCATTAAAACGGGTATGGTATGCATGCCTGTGTGCTCAGTACTGGAGATGCAGAGACAGGAAGATCTTCCTGCTTTAGAAAGGAAAGGAGGGAGGGAGGGAGGGAGGGAAGGAAAATAAAGAAAAGATAATCAATGGAGGCTAGGAAAATGGGTTTCTAGCATTTTTCCCCATCTATCATGGGAGATTGATCATCTTGTACCAAGACTCACATGCTGCTATCTGGGGTGAATGTGCCTCAGTTAGATTTGGTATCTAAACAGCCATGGGCATGTGTGAGGAGGGTATAATATATTCCAGTCTGGCTATATTCTGTTAAGCCATTGGCCAAGAGCAGCTTTTTTATTCATTAACCAATAAAAGCAACACAAATACAGAAGGACTTCCCACACCACACACAGTGTCTCCTTCTTCATCAGAAATTAAGTCACTAATGCACTTCAAAATTGCCATTCATGCCATCAAATGACACCGTGATATGTATGGAAGGAAAAAAAACAGGAACATCTTGACCTGAGCGTATACAGTAAAGTGAAACAAACATGGTACTCAAGGAAAAGAGTGGCATCACAAGAAGAGGACCATAACAAAGCTCTAAAGCATCTAGAATGTAGATCCCAACACACACACACACACACACACACACACACACACCCTTGCGTGAGTCCACTCCCATCTCTCTCTCTGGAACATATTATCCTTTCCTAAATACGCTTCTGCCTAAACTGTATCTCTCGGCTGGATTCTTTCCTTCGAGAAGAGAAAACAGAGGAGAATCCTCTCATCCCCAATATCCCATCTGTTAGATGGTGGAAGTCATGCTCTCATCACTCTGTGCTCGCCACTCAATCAGGGTTCAAACAGGTACCAAGGCTCCAGGAGTGAGATGGGATGGGAGGGGATGGATAGGAAAGGGAGAGAGAATAGGATAGAGGAATCTGAGAGAGTAAGGAAGGGATGGAAGGACGAGGAGGAAAAGGAGAGAGTGGGATGTGGTGGGAGAGGATGAGACAGGATGGGAAATGGAATGGCATCAGATGAGATGGGAAGGAGGCTGGGAGGGAGGGGATGGTAGAGGAGAGATGGGATTGGACGGGACAGGGTGGAAACAATGAAGGATGGAAGGGGAGAGAAACAGAAAGGATAGGTTGAGTTTGGTGTGATGGAACAGAAAGAATTCCGGATAACTTCCTCCTCTTTCCTTTGCTCCTTTTAGAAGTGCCAAGAGCCTTCAAACCCCCTTCTTTCAGCCTAGAAGACCTGACTACTTTGTGAGTCCATGCTTGAGCTGTATAAAAAACCAAGTGTGATCTTTTCTGTCCTTGGATATGTGAAGAGATAACGTGAACATCAAAATGTTTGCTAGAGCAGAAGAAACTCAACACACATGGCTTCTGTTTTGTTTTACTGGTTATTGTGTGTGGCCATGGGCACACATTTAGTGATATGTCCAGAGAACGACTTGGTGGAATTGATTTTTCTCCTTCCACCTTTCTCTGGGTTCTTGAAATTGGACTCAAGTTCAATAAGAGCCTTGTGCAATCAGAGCCTTTATCCATGAACCATCTCATCAGCTCCTCTTCTTGCATAAAGATTACCAGCTGGGCTGAGAGTCTGAGCCTGGAGCTTTAGAGAGAAATGGGTGTGGAGCCCCTGGCCACTACTAAACAGCAGTTTAAACGCTGCTACTCTTGTCTACATGAACATAACCAACTGTCTTATCCCAATGGAGGCAGGTTTTCTCTGCTACCCAGTTTTTCTCTATCCTGCTTTTCTTTATACCCAACCCACCCTTGCTCTCAAATCCTGGGCCTCCGGCATCTCTAATCTTGACTCCAGAGGAAATAATTGCCCTAGAACTGAGTGAGCCAATCAGCCCACCACATTCCTGCAGACATGATCATTGCTCTGAGATGGCCACAAACAGTTGTCATTGATTCCATCAACAGGCCTCCAGGCCCCCTCTTCATTCTAACCCCCGTGTCTCTAGATGTGGCTGTAGTATACAGTATCACCCAAGACCCTGTGGCTCCATATTGAGCTGGGGCTCTCTAGGGACCTGAGCCTTTCTTCCGAGTTGGGGAAGGGATGCTTTTGCTGTGTGTATGGAGCCCCATTTCATACTTCTGGTGCCCATGTGCTGATGCCTAAGAGAGTGATGACTAGGAGACTGTTCCCCTTCCCAAGTCCCAGCTCAGAGCTTGGCACAATGTTTCCTTCAAGTGATTGATGAGTGACTGAGCAAGTCCCTTTTATTCTGTGTTGCCCATTCTGCTCTCTACCTCCTCCTGACTTTCACAAGAGAGGCCGCCTTCAGTCCTGAACACATCAGTTGAGATGTCTGCAAAGACATGGACAGTGACGTTAGCTCCCTTTACAGGCTTATTGTATCTAAATATGCCCATTTAGGTTGCCTCTCCCTTTTCTCAATCATATCAAAAATGTTAATTTCCTCTAGTGTAATTCTCAAGCCTTCTAGGATGAATAAAATATAGGATTCTAAGACAAAGAGTCCAAGCCTTTAGCTAAGAATAACCCCTATGAAGTATGTTTTCATTTGCTTATTTGTTGACTAAAATCACAGCCTTGTCTATATACTGTCTGAAGAGCCCACAAAATGGGTTGTGACTTAAACCACTATTTGCTTTTGGCTGTACATGGCAAAATTTGATTTGCAATGATAGGATTGTCAGCCTGATAACACAACTGCAATTTCTCTAGTTATTTACCTTTAAATCTCAGTATTACAATTGCTACAGATGATATATGAAAGTAAAATATTTGCACAGCAGTGTGATTCAGTCCGGAGCAGACGTGGTTCTGCACCTAAGGGAGAGGTGGGAGGGGGAGCTTAGACTCACATCATCTGGACCAACATTTTTGTAGGTGAGACGCAAGCTTTAGTATTGTGTGTATTCTGAGAATGTGTCTGTGGTGAGGTCACTACCCTGGTGGCAGCTACTGACAAATCCTGCAAGTCTGTGACATAATCAAAATCTCAGCTTTGGTTTGCCCGGGGTGAGAAGTCAGCTAATGAGCTGGTTTTTCAATATGTTTAGATTCCTTATATGCGTTTCAGGTTGACATAGGTACCAACTTCAACCTGAAATCTCCCAGAGTCATTGGAATCTTCTGGAAGATGGGAAATTTTGACAAACCGGCCTTCCTTTGCAAAGATAGCCAGTGTCCTTTCTAGAACGGTACCTTTGATCTCCATCCCTCTCATCCCCCTTCTCTCTTTCCCCTCCCCATACTTCCTCTCTCCCCTCCCACCTTTCCTCTTCTCTCTCTCTCTCCCTCCCTCTCTTCTTCTTGGAGTAGGCCCCGGCTGTTTTGTATGAAGGGTTTGAAATGCCCATGTGCCTGGGGGAAGACTCTGGGCTATCAGATTGTGATAGTTTTAAACAGCTCGTTAAGGAAAACCAACTTTAATTTACTCTAAGAAAAGCTCATTTTCTTGCTAATTTAATTTGAGTAAAAGGCCTAATGTAGAACGTGCCCCAGGAATTTCTATAAGATCTATTTATCCAACCCAGGAGGATTATCTCACTCTTATAAGCTAATCCTCTTGAAAAGTATGTCTTCATGAGGAAGCACGTGATATTCTGTAAGTTATGGCTGTTTGACGTGGGATAAATGAGGCACGCCGCAGTTTCCATCACGTGTGACTCAGCCGTCGGAGTGAACTGTTGGAGGGGGCATACCTACTGAGATTTCCTTTCAGTATTAGGAAGTCAAGCAATGAATTTAATGTGATTGCAAGGTTGACATACAAAAATTGGTTGCAATGAATTCAATCAATAAATATTTGAGTTGCTTCTGTGTACCAGGGAGAGATGTACAAGCAAAGGTGAAGATACCAAAGCCTAGTGACAGAAAAAAAAAGCAGCTCCGAAAATGTAGAAGCTAGTCATGGAACAGTCAAAGAAAACAAAACGTAATAGAAGCAGGCAGTGATTCAAGCTACCGAGAAATGTCAAGAAGGGAAGAGTAATGCAGAAGGCCAAGGTAGAGTTGATATTTGAAGATGAGGGTCCAGGACAGGCTCCCTGGAGATGCAGCACTCGATCAGATAACAGAACGGAGACGAGCTTTCTACGGAGGCAGAGAGTTCTGCAAAGGTCCTGAGGCATAGGCAAGGAAGCCAGAGTAGGGGGGGCTATAGCAAGGAACGAGGCTGGGAAATGCAGAGTCTGAACACACAGGAACATTTGGTATCGGTGAGGACTTGGAATTTGCATCTAAGTGGTATGGAAAAAGCCAGAGATACCTCTCAAACGAGAAAAAAAAAAAAAACGGCCTCACATTGAGAAAATGGGCTTGGCATGGGGAAAGTGGGCTCACCATGGGGGAAATGGGTTCAGAAAGGGGAAAATGAGTATACAATAGGGAAAATAGGATCACATGGGAGAAACAAGCTCAACACAGGGAAAATAGGCCTAGCATGGGGAAAACGGGTTCATCGAGGGAAAAGTGAGCTCGGTTTATATCTTACATAGAAGTTCTATGGTCTAGTGTGTTTCAGTTTTAAGTTCAGAGCAAAACTAAACAGAATACATAGAGTTCCAATAGGCTACCGCCCACATGTATGACTTACTCTCTGGACATCCCCACCACATAGGCACATTGGTTATAATCCACGAGCCTATGCTGAACTATTGCCACTCGGGGCCCCATGTTTACATTGGGTTATATTCTCAGTGTTGACCTCATACATGCTTGGAAAAATACGTACTGACACAAACTTACCAGTGTAGCACCACACAGAACAGATCACTGCCCTAAAACTCCCCCTCTGCTTTGCCTGTCCATGGCTCTATTACCCTAACTATTAGCAACCACTGATGCATTTTGCTTCAGCTTGTCTTCCATATCACATAGTTGGAGTTACACAGTAGGCAGTATCTGAAGAATCTTTTGAGACAGGGCTCCTCTGTGTGGCCCTGATTGTCCCATAACTCACTTGTAGACCTGGCTGGCCTCAAACTTAGAGCCCTTCCTGCCACTGCCTCCCAAGTGCTAGGCTTAATGATAGATGCCAACACACCCAGCTAGATAATGGCTTCTTTTATGTGGTGAGACGCACTTAACGTCCCTACTGGTCTTTCATGCGTGTCTTTGTACTGATGATTAATATTGTGTTATCTAGATGTACCATAGTTTATATATTTACCCAAGGTGTCCAAGTTCAGCTTCAGCTGTTATTTGACGTAGCCTGGATTCACCTGAGGGAGTCTCATTTCAAAGACTGCACATATCAGATTATCCTGTGGCCATGTCTAGTAGGAATTGCCTTGATTAACGGTTGATGTGGGAGGGCCTAACCCATTGTGGAGAGCACCATCCCTATGCAGGTGATCATGAGCTATATAAGAAAGCTAGCTAATATGAGCCTTCAAGAAAGACAGCAAGAAGCACTTTTCCTTTGTGTCTTCATTGATTTCCTGACCTGATTTCCCTCAGTCTGTGTTTTGTAAATGTCAGTTAATGGACCCTTTCCTCCCCCAAGTTGCTTTTTGCCAGAGTGTTATCAAGCAATGTTGGGGTCCAGCCTTGACAGATTTGTACATTGCAGGGTAGGGGTGTGTGGAGTAGAAATGTTAGGCAGAATAAACAGAGATACAAAGGAGATACAGAGACACAGGACAGTGCTGGGAGGGCAACCCAGTGAAAACTGATTGTGCCTGTGCTTACTTCTTGTGATCTTTAAATACCCCAATCCACAAGAAAAGAAGAAAGCAAAAAGCAAAGGGCTTTTCTAATGATACAAGGAACAAAGTGATCACCATTTTACCACCCAAAACACCAAGTAACCACACCCTAGGGCAAGACATCCTGCTAGTAGCCACACCTTAAGTTAAATCACCTGCCAACAGCCTTGAAGGAGCAAGACTAGCCTGAACTCTCTGGCCTTTCGTCAAGGTGGAATGGATCCACTTCTGAAGGCTCCTGCACAGCAACAGAATGGAACCAGAACACCAGGCCATGAGTGTTGTTTCCATACTTTGACAGCCATGAATTCAGCTGCAGTTCATGCCGGTAAATATCAAGAAGCAGTATCTCCATATTACAGGGATGCATAGTTTCATAAGAAACCACCAAACTCCCTTCCCCACTGGGACCGTCCCCATCAACCATGACTGACAGTTCTTGTGGTCCACACTCTCATCAGCCAGCACCTGATGCTGTCAGCATCTTGGTGATGCTGCCTCTGTTGTGAGCCGTTTTACTCTCTACTCTTTAGGGGGCCTACCACCCAGCTCACCAATAAATGGAATCTTATTCTTTCTTATAAATGTCCATCCTTAGCTTGACTTGTTTCTAGCTAGCTTTTCTTAAATTATCCCATCATCCTTTTGCCTCTGGGATTTTTCTTTTTCTTATGCCTGTAGTCTTACTTTGGACTCTTACTCCGTGGCTGGCTGTGGCTGGGTGACTGGCCCCTAGCATCCTCCTCTCCTTATTCTCTTGCTCTTTCTTCTCCTTCCTCCCAGACTTTTCCTCCTATTCATACTGTCTGCCCTTCAGCCCCACCTATCCTTTCTCCTGACTCACTATTGGCTGTTCAGCTCTTTATTAGACCATCAGGTGTTTCAGACAGGCAAAGAATCACAGCTTCACAGAGTTAAGCAAATGAATCATAAACAAAAGTAACACACCTTAAAATAATTTTCTACTAGGCATACTTTGCATATTTTTACAGTAACCTTTCAAGATATAGTTTACCACCCCCATTGTATAAGAAAACATCAGGCCTTATATACACACTTTCGCACTGCAACCAACAGAAAATTTTAATACAGCGTCATATAAATAGGAACATACTAGCTCATGAGGCGTTATAGCCAAATAGTCAAATGTTACACATTTGTAAAATGTGTAAAAGCATGCTTTGTAGAAGATTGAGGACCTGAGCTTGACTCCTTTGCACCCATGTAAAAAGCTGGGCATAACTCGCACAAGCCTATAACCACAGTACTGTGAAGGGGAGAGAATTGGGGATTTCTGGCTGTCAGCCTAGCTCCATGTTCTATAGGAGACTCTGTTGAAAGGCAATAATGTAAGTATGATAAAACAGGATACCCAACATCCTCTTCTGGCCTCCACATGCTCAAGCATGTGTATCATCATCATCGTCATCATCATCATCATCATCATCATCATCATCATCATCATATCACACACACACACACACACGAGCTACATAGAATAAGCAACATCTGGGGCATGAATCATTTATCCACCATGTAACAGTTTTCCCTTGACTACTTAGTGTTGGATTTGTTTGGGGGGTTCTGCAGGGTGCCAAGATACCTGTAGCAGCTCCAGGTTCCTTGAATAGTCAAATTGCTATCTTCTACTGGTAAGGCCTCTTCCCCACTGCCCCAACTAAAGACTGAAGGTAAGGTCTGATCGGGGAAATGACGCAGCTTGAGCCACCATTGCATTTGGATGCTTTTTGTCCCTGATAGGTGCTACAAAGCAGGTTTGATCTCCGTCATCATGGCAAAGAAGCCTAAGGAACACAGAATCATCCAGACAGTCTGATTAGTAATACATTATTATAAAAATTATGAAGCAAAAAGACAGAATGCTCTAAGGCATAGGCAAAATATGGTTCACAGACTCAGTATGGTCCAGTATCTCTTTTATTAATAAATGCATTCCATGCTCTTCATTTGCATATTATCATATTATGGTTGCCTTCTGCTACAGCTGTGGAGTTGAGTAGAGTTGTTACAAAGACCACATAGCCAGGAAAGTCAATAATACTCTTTTTGTGACCCTTTATAGAAAAAAAGTCTGAGAACATCTAACCAAAGGAAACTTATCTCGGGGACTTAGGGTAGGACAGAAGATTGAAATTAGGGTGGTACAGGTAAGTCTGTGGAAGGCTGAGGCAAAGTAGGAGGTCTATGTGGTCCTAGAATAGACAAGGTATCTGCGTTAATGGGGTCTCAGCACATTTGGGAGAGAAGAAGAAATAAGGAGAGCAATGGGAGGCTTTGCACCAAGCTGGTGAAAGACGACAGAGCCCAGGTTAAGGAGAAGCAGAGGAGATTAAGTGAGCTCTAGGGTTTGGTTAGGCGAAAGTGGAGTGAGAGGTGGGTGTGATGGGGTGAAGACCAGGCACGAGCTGGGGACACTAGAAGCTGAACAGATTCTAGAATGACAAAGAGCTACGTTTGGGAGATACCACCTGTGATTCTACAACTCAGAAGGAGGATTGAGTTTGGGACTAGCCTGAGATAATAAAACAGCATTTCAAAAAAAGAAAAGAGTGACAGAGATTTAAGTACAGGAGTCAGGGTGGGGTAGTACATCCATTAGCCCAACCTGAGTTTATAATGGAGGCGGTGAGTAAGGTGGGTGCTCATTCAAGACTGCTTGGCACTTTAGACCAGTGTAAGGCGGAGGGTCGCAAGGCCATGCTGAGCCTGAGCTTCTGTGGGGAGCTGAGCTCCACAGCCATGGAGTCAAGCATCTTGGCATCAGTGAAGTATCTGAGTATCTTGGTGCTATGTCCCATTCTTCCCCAAATGACAGAAAGATGGCGTGAGTATACTTTCCTTGGCCCTAAACACAGACAGGCAGAACTAGCCCCACACTGAGATGCCCTTGAAAGGAAACGAGGTTTGCAATTTTTCATAAAGGCATCTGCCCATGAAAATAGTGTCTGACACATATAAGAATTTTTAGGTTTCTTTCCAAATATGGTATTCTGTGACAGACAAGGCACAGTGCAGAAAAAAAAAAGGAGAGAAGACCTAGTGATGTATTTAAAAGTACTTCTGACTTTCTAACCTGTCCCCAAAGAAGTCAAATATCTACACCATGTTAGCAGAGTCATAGCCCAAGTCAACTTATTTCAGGAATTGGTATAAGTAGGAAGATTGTCAACAGCTTGGAAGTCCTTAGATCAGACGCTATGGTTCCCTTCGTTGGGACATGGTACACGTGAAGATACTACATGGATTAGGACATCCTGTAAGAATGGAGAAGCCAGAAGATGATACACGTGTTGACCAATCAGTCTGCCACGGTAGCATTTAGATGGCAAACGGGCGGAGCTCACTTAGTCTGCTCTGCTGAGACTTTCTCTTCACGAGCTCCATGGTACTGTTACCCTGAAGCACCCCTGTGTTCACACTGTCTCGCCCTGCTCAGGTGGCAGATAGGGGTGGCGGGATTTGGGAGGCTCTGGGCCTTTTGCTGTTCTCCTGTGTAGGAAGTGTATTAAGAGACCACACTGGTCTGACCACTGCTTAAGAATGCATTTACTCCAGTGACTTTACACCAGAGGCCCCAAGCAAGGAACACCCCAATCAGCTCAGTGATGTCCCTGATACCATCATGTTTTAAACTACCTAGAAAAGTCAAAGCTGTGGATGAGGAGAGGGTTCCGTTGCTAAATGCTGACTACACAGTCATAAGAACCTAGGTTCAGATTCCAACCATCCACATTCAAAGTCAGGGACAGTTGCACATACCTGGAACCCAGCACTGGAGAGGCAAAGACAGGACCATCCCTTGAGCTTGCTGAATTGTTGGATACTGAGTTCATTGAGAAATGATGTCAAAAAAAAAAAAAAAGATCGAGAGCAATAGAGGAAAACCTATGATGCTGTTGTCTAACCTCCACATACGCACACACATGTATGCATACATGTAGAAGTACGTACACTTACATAAACATAGGTGTGGTGCTACACACACATAACTGCAGAATGTAGGAGCCTGAGATAGGAGGATAGTGAGTTTGAGATCACTCTTGGCTTATGAAGTGAGTTCAAGGTCAGGCTGGGCTCTAAATCCTACCTCAGAGAAATAGTCCAAGCAAGTGAAAGTACTGATACTTGGGTAGTTGCGAGGAGAGGTGGCTTGTTAGTTCTCAGCCAACCAGCTAGCTTAGACCTAAAATAATCACACAGAAACTATATTAATTAAATCACTGTTTGACCCATTAGCTCCAGTTTCTTATTGGATAATGCTTACATATTAATTTAACTCATTTCTATTAATCTGTATATCACCACGAGGTCATTTGTCTACCAGCAAAGTTCCAGCAGTCTATCTCCGGAGACTCCATGGCTTCTCTCTGACTCCACCCTTCTTTCTCCCAGCATGCCTAGCTTTCCCTGCATACCTAAGTTCTGCCCTGCTATAGATCCAAAGCAGTTTCTTTATTCATTAATGGTAATCACAGCACACAGAGGGGACTCCCACATTATTGGGTAAGCTCTCTAAAGCTGAGAGCCTCCAGAAAATACTGCACTGTCTCCACAGTGAAGAATAGAATGCAAACCCATCACAACTATCACACACGCATAGCTAGCAAAGAGGCAGGGGACATAACCTGCTTGAAGTGCTCAGCTAGCTCTTCAGTTCCTCCCTGGTAGGCCTCTCTGAAAACCTGCCGTGTGGAAGACAAGGTACAGAGTTTATTGAATTCCCAGGATTTCCAAAGATCTTGTTGCTACTTCCAATAGCTCAGAGTCAGCACAGACTGAAAACGAAGTCCAAGCACTG
Source organism: Microtus ochrogaster (assembly GCF_000317375.1). Lineage (NCBI taxonomy): Eukaryota > Metazoa > Chordata > Mammalia > Rodentia > Cricetidae > Microtus > Microtus ochrogaster. Next base: position 87,559,018 of record NC_022015.1, read on the forward strand.
GCCAGTTCACAGTGTAAGGGAAGATGCATCATAGGCCATGAGAAAGAAGAGGCAAGAACAAGGACTGCTTTGTGACCAGAATGGGAGGACGAGAATTCTGGAGATCTTGTGAAGGAAAGGGGGTTTGCACAGAGGCTTAAAAACAAGTGGGGTTGTTATGCCCAAACTCTTGCCCCTCAAAGGGACCACCAGGGATCCAGGACTTCGATGCAAAAGCAAGGTTTATTCCAAAGCACAGTATGAGCCTAGGCATGTAACTTGTCCAGCACACAAATCACAGTGAGGGCGGGAGGAGCTGCCTTCCAGAGATTACAGGACTTTTTATAGACTGTCTTGCAGGACCACCAATTCTCACCTAATTTGCATACCCAGACCTAATTGAGGACAGCAAATTCAAAAAGCATGATATCATTATGCAAATTAAGTATGGACATAAGTGTGTTCTCAGTTGGCCCATTCCTATCCGTCCTTGGGGTATGTTGATGAAGCATACTATGGTCACATTTTTAATTGGCCAGTTCTTGGCTATCCTTGAAGCAATACTCTCCCAGTTGTTATCAGCTCCTGCGATGGCCTTTTTCACATAGGAAGTGTTTTTCAAAATAGCCTAGCCTAAACAGTGTGGTTCAGGTGGAAAGCAATTAGGTCACTCTGATCAGTTTCATTACTTTCAGGATTTGGCAGGGAGGAGTGGTTAGGCAGATGCCCAGTCTGTAAATTGCTTGCTCTGTAATCATGAATACCTGAATTTGGTCCCAGAGCTCACATTAAAAAAGTCACAAGTAGTGCCACACATTTACAATCCCAGCAGAGACAAGTGAATCCCTTGGGCTCACTGGCCATCGGTCTAGTCCATGCCACTATGTAGTAATATTTCATTTGTATTTTAATAAATAAAGCTTGCCTGAAGATCAGAAAGTAAAACAGCCCCACTGGGTCAGCCTTACAGACCAGGTAGTGGTGGCACACACCTTTAATCCCAGTAGCCACACCAGTTTGCCATAAAAACCAAGCAGTGCTCAGCTTTAATACCAGCCCTAGAGAGGAAAATACAATGGGAGGAGACATCTCACACACACAGTCTCATTCTAAGATTTCTGGAGACAGGATCACTATTTCAGACTGAAGTACAGGTAAGACTAGCTCTTCCTGAAGAGGTGACAAGATCAAGAAGGTCATATTAGCCTTTATCAAGCCCTTCCCAAGAGCCTGGGGGACCTCCAACTGGAACCAGTCCCTTTGTAAACCACCCATCAAAACCCTCATCTAGAATCAGCAGCCAGGATGGCCACCGACACAGGCTCTATTTCAGATGCATTTTTCAGTAGGTACTGCCAACTATAGTACCCTATGAGAGAACTCACTTGCAAATCTAACGAACACCGTTACGATCCATTTCCTCAGGTGAAAATGTGAGTAAGTTGGCATTACCCCACTCCGTGGAAACACACATATTCACACAGTTACTTCCCTCAAACCTAATAGAGATTAGATCATGAAAACAAACAGATTATTTCCAGAAAGACACTATGGAGACATCCTACCTCTCCAACAGAAACTGTCATCACAAGTTGGTACTTGCCTACATGTGTCAAATAATTTTCTTTTTTAATTGCTCAAAGAACCATTGGCACACGATCATATTATACTAGAGAGCCTCCAGATAAAAATGACTTCCCAGGCTCCCACAGAAGGTATAGTGTTAGTTCCAAGCTAAAGACACCTGACATACTTTGACGTGAGAGTCTGGAGCAGTTCACTTTCTCTAGAGCAGGAGTTCTCAACCTTCCTAATGCTGAAACCCTTTAATACAGTTCCTCATGTTGTGGTGACCCGTAACCATAAAATTACTTGTTGCTATTTCATAACTGTAATTATTTTGTTTGCTGCTGTTATGAAGCATAATGCTTTCCAATGATCTTAAGTGACCCCAGTGAAATGGTCATTTGACCCCAAAGGGATTGGGACCCACAGGATAAGAACTCCTGTTCTAGAGTCATCGATATTCAAAGGCCTGGATGGAGGACCTGGGTGGATTAAAGACTTCAAAAGTATGTGTCCTGGGGACAGCATTTACTTAGCATTGGTGACCCGCCCCCCATGAAGGCAGATCGTGGGACCTATCTGGGCCTGTCTTCCCAAACAACCAGAAACTCTCAAGCCTTCAAAGCTAAAAACGGGGTTACAGACACAATGTACGCTTCTGTCATTGCCAGGAGCCTTCACCTTCCTACCAGTTCTTCCCATGCTCGTGGGGGTCCTTGCCCTCTCCTAGGCCCACATATCATTCCTGTGTCTGGGGAAACAGACATGTCACCGTGACTCTAAGAATAAAGCCAGGCTTTATTTTAATATGACTTTTAATTTTTTTTCCTCTATACTTATTTGACCTTTAGTTTGGAAATTGATGAGGCCTTGGGACATTTTTATTATTAAAGTTTCTGGGCATGCACCCCAGGTCCTGGTGCATGCCAGGCAATCTGGGTATTCTATTTTTCTACTTTAACATTACATTATTTTCTTGTCCCAGTTATACAAGATTTTAAAATTGAATTTTCATGACTGTATATAATTTTCTAGAAATTAATATAATAGAATTCCTACTGATTCTGTTTTAGATTGTTCCTTACAGATTCATTTTACAAATGTTATCATGGGGGCTTTCTGTATGTGAGGTGGGAGGTTGTATCTCTATAATGTTCTTCCTCAGGACGTAGCAGACTTGCAGGTCAAGAGACAAGAGATGAGAACTTGCCGAGCACATGCAAATCCTGGGTTCCATTCCCAGATCAGGAAACAAAGCAATGATGACTAGAACAACAGAAAGTAGTTCTCAACCAATCTTTCTGGCCTGGGTTGTCTATCTATTATCTATATAGCCAAATGTCATTCAAAGAATGATATAAATGTCAAGGCATTGCAAGCAAAGTTTTCAAGAGGCCATCATCTTATTGTATATTATCATCATATACCTTGATAATCATTGTTTGTTTTGACCTTTAAAACCACTTTCTAAATTTTAAGAGAAAATTTGGTACTTCTGCACCAATGAGGTGGCACCAGCTACTCAAAAGGTTGAGACAAGAGAATCACTTGTGCCTAGAAGTTCCAGACAATCTTAGGCAGCCCAGGTAACACAGTGGAACACAGTCACCTGTCACAAAAATCAATAGCTTTATTTTCATTTCCTTATTTTTCTTGGTGAAATAAAACATTGTTCCCTTTTTAAAGAAATTAGTTCTTTGAGGGTGTCCTTACAATGCATTTTGATCATGTTCCTCCCAGATTCACCCATTTCCTCATTTAAAACTTTGTCTATATTGTTTTATTTGAAATTTCTTTGTGTGTTACTGGAGCTATTTATCTATTAAACTATTAGTGTTTTCATATCAATCTAAATGAATATCACATGATTGCCATATTGTTAAATATACAATATTACAGATCGTATTATCATAGTCACCGTAACTATGGTTTTACTGCTGTGAAGAGTCACCATGACCATGGCAACTCTTATAAAGAATACATTTATTTGGGGTGACCCGTTTATAGTTTCAGAGGTTCCATCCATTATCATCATGATGGGGAGCATGGTGGCATACAGGCAGACATGGCGCTGGAGCTGAGAGTGCTACATCTTGCAGGCAACAGGAAATCAACTGAAACACTGGGCAGTATCTTGAGCATACAAAACCTCAAAGCCCGCTCCCACAGGCACGCACTTCCTCTAACAAGATCATACCCACTCCAACAAAGCCACACCTCCTAATAATGCCACTCCCTATGAGATTACAGGGGGCCAATTACTTTCAAACACCACAGTATTTATTCCAAATAACACTTCCCCAGCTTTTGCTTCATTTTTTAGAAAAACATTACATAGGCTCCATGGATTCATTTCAAATGAGTATCCAAACCATCACCAACATGTTTAAATAAAAATTTAACCCAGTATGGCATCCACCAACGTAATTTCCGATATTGAACTTGTCTCGTTTATCCTGGGATTATTTATGCTAGCCAACAATTCTAGCCAAAATGTTATTGTTTTCTCTTGATGGAATCCTAGACGGCTATTCTATTTTAGATGTAAACTCCTAGTGCTTAACACGCGGATTAAACGAGAAGTCATTCATCTATTTCTTCTTTCTGTGACTCTGTTTTCTAAGTCTTCCTACTCTCCGGTTACCCATGTGTTCCCAGAATCCTCTGGAGACTACAGCAAACATCTCCATGCTGTTGATCTCTGAGCACTATTTAGACCTTCCTTGTTGGGGAGGGGTCAAGTAGTGCAGACCACACATTGACCTTGAAGTTCCTGGTCTCCCCCCAAAGAAAACAATAACAACTGTGGTATAAGGAACGAGCATCTCTCTTACAGATATGTGCCCATCCACTTTCCCATCAGTAAGGCTCCACTCCCAAAGATGACACATGGCTAGGAACTGACAAGCTAAGGATCTAATATCAGTGAAGGTTGATCAGTCTCCAGTCTTCCCATATAAGCCTTAGGTTGGTTAAACCTCTCTCAAGGTGGCTCTGCCCATTGCATTAATGTATGGAAGAGTGGTTTCTGCTTCTAGCACATTCAGACTGCCAAGTGAAATGCAGCGAAAAGGAAAGCAAACCCAGCCTTCTTCCCCGGCTCCAATAGAGTCAAGCTGCAGAATCAGGGAGATGACAGATGCTGGAGACAGATGCCCACATATCCAGCCGAGAGTCAGGCTTAATGAACTAACACAGGAAGAGCAATTAGAGAATTCATTAATTATACTCTAGGTTCACTTTCATTGTTAACTCTAATCCTTTATTTGGCTAATGACTTCAGCTTTTCTTATAATTTGTGCCTATCAGTGAATGATAATATCTCCAAATTTCCATAATTGTGTAAAATTCACACTGCATGTGCAACTCTTTCTAGTTCTAAAATGGAATGTAAGGGTGTCCAAGGTATTCAAGAGAACAAAAGACAGGGGTGGGGGCAAAGGAACGTGAAACAAGGAATGATGTGAATACAAAATTATAAGCTACAAAGTCTTACAAACTTACTCTGGACTATTTATCTCATAAGCTAGAGTAGTTCAGACAGTGCAACCAGAATTTATCACTCACAAACAATGCACATGTGTTTTTTAAATCGTGCAGGTAAAAATTTGTCATAAACCCACTCACAGTCAATAGTTTACCATTGCCTTTGTTCATGTGCATGATAAAACCTTATATCCTGTCCTATATTCCTTAATAGTTTATTATAGAAACCAAAGCCAGCAATGCTCCGTAAACGAAGCACAAAGAAAATGACACATTTGAGGTGGAATTCTCTACCTTTTGGGTCCGTTTCTGAGAGAAGAATAATGAGATTCTGCTCTGCTAACCTTTAAGGTGGTCGGCATCACTCTTGAAGAAATACATGTGTGTCATTTGCGAACTGGCCTCCCCTCACTCTCAGGCAAGCCACATTCTGACACCAGAGCCGCCTTGCTAGGCATGGAAACTGTTTCAAGATGTCTGGAGAAACAGCCACCTGCATGCATTCCCTGGAAAACCCTGAGTTCTCACACCGCCCAAGTCTTCCTGGGGAAAGTTCAAAAGGTGTTTGTCTGAATCATTCATGCTTTTGTTATCCTTGACCTCCAGCAATCTGGTGGATTTTGAGGGGGAAAGAGAATGAAGCTTTTATCTACAATATTTTTTTTAGTTTATATACTACAATGTTTCAAAAATGTATAGTGTTTGGGTTTTGGTCTGTTTCTTAAACAATATTCTTTGCCCCTTGTGTTACAAATTATAAAAAATATTATATATAAAAAGCTTACTGTTTATAGTGATTGTGAAAAGACCTATGATGATTTTACATAAAACATATTTTATCCCTCCTGTGGTGTATTTCCTTTTGTTTACACAAGATAAAGTCAAAAATACCACTACTGAATTCACTCTAACTTGCTTAAATTGTCTATTTTAGACAGTAATAATGATAGTAAAACTTTACGTTTACTATTATCAAGGATATCTTGCTAAGAAATTTCAGGACCAGAAAACAAATGACATATGAGAAGAAAGAACTTACCACTGTGTTGTAAAAGATATGCAAAAGAACATCAAAGCTAAACAGAAAAGGTGTAAAAGTTGTGTGTGTGTGTGTGTGTGTGTGTATGTGTGTGAAGACAGAGAGAGAGAGAGAGAGAGAGAGAGAGAGAGAGAGAGAGAGAGAGAGAGAAAGAGAGAGAGAGAATGTCACATAGTGTGGGGGTTATTTCACCTTTGCAAGCTGGGAACCATTAAGTAATGGCTCTCTCCACTCCTCCAACCGCCTTTGGTCAAACACATCCTAAACGTTAGGTCTATATTTCTGAGAAGAATGTGCTCCACTGCCCCTGGGAAACCCTGTTTCATTCAGTTGGTTTAGTTAGTTAATGATGGTGCATTTTGACTCCAACATCCAATTCCCTCTCATCAATCATGTCTTTCTAGACTGTCAGTTTTTAGAGCTATGATTACAAAACTTCCTCACATGAGAAGCCTTAGAGAAAGGACCAGACTGGTCACAGATCTACTCCAGCATTCTCAGGAACTCCTGTCTCAATGCTTTCAAAGGAACAGAATGAGCTCTGTGAAAAGAAAAATCCCACCAGAAAAATGGACGCTGGTGACCAAAGTGTTAATGAGAAGGTCTTATTGCTCAGGGCAGGAGTGGGGCATTGCAAGAGGATGGTTCTTTGTATAAAGCAAACCTGAGGAATACAAGACACTGTCAACCACGAAAAATAAGATTTAATTTAGAGTCACAACACACAGGAGTTTTTTTCTGCTTCAAATTCTTCTTATTCAATCATATTTGTTATAAATATTCAATAGAAGTACACTTCTCCAGGACTGAAATGGTCTTTAATAAAACAAGCCATGTGTGGCTCTGCAGCCAAGCATTTTCATGCTTGGTTAGCTGTCAGGATGTTCGTGTTTCTTTCCCCAAAATTATTATTTGTGATTCTGCTTAGGTCTCTGAAAAGCGTCTTATTCTCTGGAGACTCCGGGAATCATCTACACATCCCAGTTCCATCACATCTAACGCACGGAGCATTCCGAATGTGCTTTAAGAGGATGGCAGAGCTTACATTTGAAGGGAGCCAACCATGCACATGTCATTATAATTAGTTCATCCCAGGGTGAACGCTTGCCTGGATGCTAGAAGGGCCAGATTCAGCCGCAGCTCAACTGGATGCGTTTGAATTTGATGTCTATCTAACCTTGGACAAGAAAGTGGTTTTCCTACAAGAGGTCTAACGTATCCGATCCTTAAAATATGGACTGTGGACTTCACAGGGGTCATCAGTGTGCTGCTGGCGGACCAAATCCATTACACCTTTGTGCACAAATTTTTATAAGAACACAATCACATCCACTATGGCTACAAGTCCCAAATTCAGTAGTTGTGACAGAAATCATTAGTATACATCATCTAATATACACACTGTCTGCCATGGATAGCACAAGAATAGAAATATAGGAAATATTTCTTTACTTGATAGTTCTTGAGTTCTTTGGTCATAGGGTTATTTTCTGTATATATTAATCTCTCCAGTCTATCTACCTGTTTTTAGCACGATCCTTCTCCAACGCAAAATTCAAGAGATGCAGAGAATACATGAACAGAACCCCGTGATAATTTCTTTTCCTTTCTTGGTAGGATTTAAATGATACTAACAGTTCTTGGAAATAACCAAGGTAAAATGCGGGGCAAATGTCTTATGATTTGATTATCACTGATAAATCGAGAGAATCTCTTTTTTTCCCCCTACTGAGAATGTTTAAGAAGTTTTAAAACATCATGAGAGACTTATTGCATTAAGACATCACTTTAACAGATTGTTTAGTTTTTGGTAATATAATTTGACATCTAAACACAAGCTGAGCGGGATCTCCCTCAAAACCTTTGATAATCTAGCTCATTGTCAAATGTTTGTTTTGCCTATCTGGCACTCATTAATTAATTCTTTTTAATATAGCTTGGATTTACTGATTTGGAAAAAGAGAATTATTCTTATTGATGTTGCTAAAATATCCAGGTGGCTTGAATTTCACCAACTAGATAGTTTAATCTAGCACATTTGTGTAGCCCTAATCAAATCTTTACTAACAGATGTGAGAAGCTCCACACTGAAGCTAATGTTTGTGTCTCAACGATAATTAAATTAACTCAATAAGAAAAATAAATGGACAAATAATGACCAAAATTTCCCCTTAAACTTTTTTCCTTATGGAATCTCTGGGCAAGTAAGAACTTTTCATTTAAAGGTATATTTATTTTTCTCAGGAACTGGTTCCGTATAGAGCTGCTTGGAATCTTAAGCTATCAGAATTTCATTTACCAACAGGACAAAATATGTAACAAAGTCAAAATTCAAATTTAATAAGTTCTTTCAACATGGGCATGATAAAGCTTGGCTTTAATTTATTTTGACTAATAGAACAGGAAGCTTTTAAACATGTCATCTCTGCAAAATCTTCTAATTCGTAGAAAGTTTTTTTTTTTTTTCGATGTTGGATAAATATATCGGCACTCCTGCTTAGGGTGGTGTTTGGATGAGGCCGTAGCTCCACACACTGACCTTACTGGACCATCATTAATCTTCACTCTCATTGGGTCTCTGCTTCCAGGCCACATTCTGACCACAGGCCAAGTCATTTCTCATTAAAGGCAATTTGTACAAGGAGGAAATTTAGAATTTCCAAATTCTAAGGATTAAAAAGTTTTCACAAAGCCAAAATAAGACATCTTATAGCAGACAGGTTTGTGGACGGGAGATAGCTAATGGGTGAGAGCAAACAGTTGCCTGGGGAGGCCCTGGTGCTACCACCATGGGAGGCCAAGTCACAGCTGCAGATCAGAGTCCACTGACCAACACTTCCGTGAGAATGTGGAGACAATGCCCCCTCTGTTTCTGTTCCTGATGCTCTGACCTTGCTTGAGGCAAAACGGTGTCAGCTACACTTGAAGGATGGTCAGTGTGGGGGACAGGGCCAGCCAGCATGCTTGGGGCCCTCTCACCCAGCCAGTGCGTGCAGGCGTAGCCACCTGTATTTGTGTACTCTGCTGTATTTGTTTATTTGTCTGGCTAATCAACTCAGAGTCAAATTCCTAAGCTAGCTAAGTCTCTTCGTGAAAGAGGGGAGGGAAAGAAGGAGGAAGTAAAAGGAGAGAGGAGAGAGGGTTGTGTAAGAGAGAGAGACAGAGTAGGAAGAAATGAAAAAGGCAGCAGATATCTCCTGTGTTTAATTTTGCCAATATACTTTCTTATTGTTAGAGAGGGATTAGATACGTGACTTGATAACCAGAAAACATGTAGTTCTGTTGAGCTATAAATAAAATATCTACTGCTATATACAGGTAAGACATGGCCCTGTTCCTGTTTCATCTTCTTATTTAATATATCCCCTAGGTTAAACATCCAAGATGATGTGTTATTTTTCCTTTCCTAGAGGACACCTAGGATTTAACTTGATTAGAAAAGCAGTAGGAACCAGGCGATAGTAACACACGCCTTTAATCCCTGTACTGGGGAGGCAGAGGCAGGTGGATCTCTGAGTTCGAGGTCAGCCTGGTCTACACAGTGAGTTCCAGAATAGCCAGGGCTACTCAGAGAAACCCTGTCTTGAGAAAAAGAAAGGAAAGAAGGAAGGAAGGAAGGAAGGGAGGGAGGGAGGGAGGGAGGGAG
>NC_022015.1:87569108-87576998 GCF_000317375.1 Microtus ochrogaster
CTGCAGACATACACACAGACAGACTATTGTATACATAATAAATAAATAAATATTTTTTTTAAAAAAAAAAGAAATGTGTGTTGCAGGGAGGATCTCTCCTGGACATTTGGAGTCTGGAGATGAAGGCTAACTCTCCAAACTTGTTGTGGGAGCTGCGGGTTGTATTCCTGCCGCCCCAGCTCCTGGTTGCCTGGCTAGCTTATGCCCCGAAATAACAACACACAAATTGTATTCTTTTAAACACTGCTTGGCCCATTATATCTAGCCTCTTCTAGGCTAACTCTCACACCTGGACTAGCCCATTTCTAATAATGTGTGTAGCACCCCAAGGTGCGCTTACCGGGAAGGATTCAGCATGTCTGACCTGATGGCTGGCTGCATCGCGTCTGCCCAGAGAGGGCAAGCATAGCGTCTGAGCTCACTTCCTCTTCCTCCCAGCATTCTGTTCTGTTTACTCCTCCCACCTATGTTTTAACCTATGAGGGCCAAGCAGTGGCCCTTTATTATAATTAACCAATGACCTTCCTCCATCAGTCAGGCAAGTTCCCAAGTTCAGAACAGACACAAGAACATGGGACTTACACAGACTCACTGGACAGCCCTCTGACAGATCTAACTCAAAGGCGAGTATTCCATCAATTGAAGCAACTCACTATGGCTAATTTATTTTAAAATACCTGAACGAACTATATGGCAGTGATTCTCAACCTGTGGGTCACAAAGTCTTTGGAGGTCGACCAACCATTTCACAAGGGCTGCATATCAAATACCTTATATATCAGATGTTTACATGACAATTCACAACAGTAGCAAAATTGTAGTTATGAAGTAGCAAGGAAAATAATTTTATGGTTGGGGGTCACACATAAGGAACTGTTTCGCCATGTTAGGTAAGAACCATTCCTACGGGAACAGAAGACTCTCGTCTACAGAAGAGCAGATACACCATCAGGTCAAGGCATCAAAAGCAAACAAGAGTACCAAAGGTACTGCAAAGTAAATTCGTGGGGCAACTGGTAGAAAGTGAGTGTCTCTAGACTGGATAACAGCACTGTACAGGTGATAGTTTCTGACTGTGGTATCTGTGCTATGCTCACGGGAGAAATAAACATTAATGTATTCAGGGGGTAAAAGAATAATATATTATGCCATTTACTCTCAAATGATTCAAGAAAATCTATGTATCTGTCTGTCATCTATCTATGAGAGAGACTGAGAAAGCCATTGTAATTGTACACATTCTGACAATAGTGATGGGATCTAGATAGAGCCTGTGTGTTGTATCTCTGTCCCTGTTCCATATGCCTGAAATTGTTGCAAGATTGAAAATACATACAGGCATGGTGGTTCACGTCTGTAATCTCAGCACTCTGGAGACTGATCAGGCAAGAGTATCATGAGTTGGAGACCAGCCTGGGATGTAGTGAGACTCAATCTGAACAATTCAAAATTAAAAATTGTATTTTGCAGGGCTATATTTCAGTTGGTAAAGTGCTTACCTAAAACCCTGGGTTCTATACCTAGGTGATTCATAAACCAAGCGTGGTGGCATACCCTGAAATCCTAGCCCCTTGGAGGTAGAGGCAGGTGGAGGCAAAAGGATCAGAATTTCAAGATCCTCAGCTCTTCAGCAAGTTCAAGACCACCTTGGATTATGCAAGGGCCTGTCTCAAAAATAAAATGGGGATTCAACCAAAAGAACCTTAGAATTCTGGAACGGACTCTTGATGCTGTGAGACTTGGTGTTGAGATGTTTTGAGAATATTCATGTCTAGGACATCTCTGCATTTCTGCAGCCTGGTTTCTAAAGCCAAACTGATCTCAAATCCCTATGGTTTAAATATAATTGACTACCAACTGGAAAATAGATGCTTTGTGAAACGGTGGCAACCAACACTTTAAGAAGAAGCCTGCTTTCAGGTTAAATACAGCAAGGTAACGTGTCAACACGAATATTTCTCTTATAAGCACATGTTTTTGTGGGTTGGGCTTATAGTTACAAATGCAAAATGTTAAAATATTCCAATAAATATAGAATTTATCCCCATGAGGAAGACTCAGTAGCACCCATGAAAGAGATTATATACCCAGGGAAAGAGCATGAACATGGGAGCCATGTCTGGAATCTCAGCACTCTGGAGACTTAGGCAAGGGTCATGAGTTAGAGGCCAGCCTGGGATGCAGAACTAAACTCAATATAGAATCACAAAATTTAATAATGAGAATGGGAGCAGGGACAGGGGGCATTCCGCCTCTGTCTCAGTTCTTGTTGTCCTGGGAACTTATTACTTTCTGTGGTTACCAACTATTTTACTCAAGATTCCCACTAGCACAAATACACTTAAAACCCTTAACAGAGGTCAGAAAAATATGGACAGTCCCACATCACTCAGGGTGGACATGAGGTACTTTCATTTAGGGTCTAGGAAATACCCTGAACTGTGGGCAGTGGAGTCAAAACGGTTCCAGTCCTGGGTCTGTGATATATACAGGCACCAACTGACGCCCTTATCTGGTCCTATTTCCCCATGACTAAGATGTGGACATTAGCACACATAACATCTCGTGTATCTAGATCTTTGCACATCAAGTTAAGGGCTCTACCACTGACTCACCAGCCTTCTATGTGACTTTTTTTTAAAGATGTAAAGTTCTGACATCTTGGTTTGATGTTTTTGCTGCAATCTCTAATGAGAAGAACTACTCTTTAACTCTCAAACTGAGCTTACTTCCTTGTGAATTCAGACAAACACAAAAATCCCCCTCTTTTATTTAAAGAGATCAGATAAGGCGCTGATTGAATTGAAAGATTGTGATTCTCATTTATTTGTTTTTGGTGTTAATCGTCTCAGCTGGCAAGCGCATCTTAGTGGAGAGGAGTTAAAAACACAGTCAGAGGGATTTTCTTTCCTCCTTTCTTCCTGTGGCTCGTGACCTTTGCTTTTTTCAACTTCCTCAATTTAGATTCAGTAAATTGTCATAGAGTGCCACAGCACCTGCTTCGGGACTTGAGAAATTGACTTTTCCTGCAAATTACCCTGATCAGTGACCTTGTCTTGACTACCAAAGGGTCCGGAGCATGAGGGAGGCTGTACGTGTGGCCAAGCCCCAGCCCACAGTTGGTACTTCAGCTCTTTGAAGTTCACAGTTATCTGTTTTACATACAGACATCCTACAAAAAAATACATTATAACTAACAACCAGAAAGCTCAACTAACATTTGATCTTGCAAGACATGGACAAAAGCATAATTTAAGGCCTTTCAATTTAAGCTTTCCTAAATAGCAACATTTGGTAGACAAGACTTTAGGTTGTGAGTGACAGTCTCTGTTCAATCTCAGTACGAGTGATATGGGGGGTGGGTATTGCCAGCACGTCATTGTTTGTGTCTTCTAAAGATGCTTCTTTGTGAGGAATATTGAAGGCCTGTGCCTCCTGTCCCAAGGGCACTGGGAAAGATCAAAGGCCACTTCTGGAAGCTCAAGAGGTAAAATTATATTTTTTATCCTTTTAGCTTTGATTGTTGGCAGCTTACCACATTTTTTTTAAGAAATTAATTGCTCTGTCCAGCCAACAGGTGTTAGCCCTCAAGTGCAGGCCAAGGGCTGGCTGCTGGGCAGGCAGCTTAAGGGCTCCATAACTCACTACAACCTTGAGCTCCCTCACATGGGCCCAGGAGAAAGTCCTGAAAATACTGAGGGCCAGATGACATGGGAACCTGTGTCCCTGTCAAATATCAAAGAAAAACAGTTAGACTGTAAAAATGTAAACTTATAAAGCATGCCCTTAATTTTGACAAGCTTTTAGTATCAAGTTACAGGCTTTAGCAATAAGGCGGCTTAGGCTAAAACTGACTTAGGAAACAGGCTGGAAGCTCATTTGGAGTCAAACAGGGACACACGGCTCATGTTTTTTTCCACATCTTTTCACTTTAATTCAAAGGAAGAGTTTGATGCACAGTTTAGAGAGGCAAATTTACTATTTTAACTTGTTCTTAGAACTCCCAAGAACCAAAAACAGTATTTTTTTTTCTCATTTTTAAGTTTCATAGGGGTTTGATGGTAACAGACCAAAACACTTGTTTTAAATACTGTTTCAAACACTGTCATGCTATAAATGAAAACACAAGTTCTTTTTCTTTTCTTAAGCAACTAAAAGAGCAGGGCTTAATAAAATATTTGACCTCATACTGAGTCAGCTCTGAATGTCTCTAAGAAGCCCTCTTCCCTCAGCACATCTGTACTGTGTACTTGGGCCCAGAGATCACAAAAGCTATAACACAAAGAACGTCCACCTGTCATTTTATGATGAGCAAGCTGGCATTGAAGATGAGTGAAATTCAGTCTCTCTATAGGGAGATGCGGTTTAATGGACAAACACTGAGTACCAGTTTGGGTTTAGGATGGGTTGTTTGCCCGACAGCCACCTTTGTTCATCCCACCAACTCTTATTTTGACATCTGTTTATTTGAGGGTAGAGAATATGCACAGGCCATGCAGTAGTAAGAGGACAACTGGAGGGCGTTATCCTTCATTATGTGGATTCTGGAGGTTCAACTCAGGTCATCAGATTTGATGACAAGCATCGTTATCTTTCAGCCTATCAACCAACACGTTCTACCCACCACAGATGAACAAGCATGTCCATAGGAAACAACATTTCTACCAAATACATACCTCAGACCCACATTGCCCTGGTCAGGAGGAAGGAAAAAGATCCTGTGTATAAAAATGGCAGCCTGAACAGAGAGAGATTGACAGGGCACGTACTGGTCAGTTAAGGATCCCAAGATGGCTTGGTATAAACTTGCTCAAGAAACAACTGCTTGGGAAGCTTTGGGAAGATCAGACCTCAGATCAAAAGACTGCTGCTGACTGCCTGAAGTCCCAGTTCACAGTTTCAGGTTGGCTACTCATCTGGGAAATGACCAACCATTGTCCAGGCTTATCCCAAGGCCAACATGCCCAAGACAAGCTTGGTGGATAGTTATGCAAAAAAAAAAATTAATACCCCCAAGATTTCTAGGCTAGAGGGTAAATACTGCTCAGTGGATGCTGAAGAAGGGGACATGAAGAGCTTTTTTGAGCTCCTGTATCAACCAGAGGTCAGAATTGTCACATATAAGGAGTGGCCCAAGGGAAATCTGGTCATGTGACGACATTTTCCCAAGGGACCAAATTAGACAAGAAGAGGTAAGTATCCCAACTAGCATCAAGAAGCAATTGAGAACTTGTAAATAGGGAAAGCAGGAGAATGTGCTGATCCTTACATTACAAGCTCAGGGTATTAAAAAAAAATAGCTACATAATTTAAAAAATATTCTGATTGCAAGGTCTGTTCTACTTTCTCTCTCTTCATACCACCACCATTCCAAAATGTTGGCTGGGCTAGCAAGCTGCTGAAATTTTAGTGTGCTTTCTCACATGGGAAGAAAGCAAACCTTAGCATGTGAATTGTACCCCCCAACATATGGTGGAGCCCACAGACAGTGGGAAAGGAAGTGATTTGTGACTGCTCACCCAACGTGCGTTCTATTGTGTTGCCAAAAATGATAGACTTAAATAAATTGCTCTTTTTGGAATTTATACTCGTGCCTTATTCTCATTTTTGGAGAAAAAAAAATGAAGGAAGAAAAGCCTCGTGTCTACTTGGAAATTCCTATTTATTTATGTGGTTCGCAGCCTGCCCCTGCCTCCCCTGACTTCCTTACCCCAGCAGAGCCTGGAGTATTTTGGATATGGAAACTGCATGTTCTGGGAGAAAGGAAAGGGGGCGAGGAAAAAGGGGGAGGGAATGTAATTAGTGCAGAATCCTCCGCGCCAGATTCTTCTCAGAAAATTTTATGGCTTTTCTGAGGCAGCCAAGGAGTGGCTGGATTTACTTAGAGAAACTATTAAGCCTGCTGCAAATTAATTTTTTGTTGGTCTACATTTTCTGTTTTAATTTTGTCAATTGCAGCGCCTATTGTTGAGAAAAAATTAGTACCTTAATGCTGTCTAAACATAAATCTCATCTTCAATCTGTTAACATTCAGCTGTGGTAAAAATAATTAGATGAAGTGTTTTTTAAGTATTATTTACAAATACGTTTGCAAAAATGAATGATTTAAACAGGCGTTTTAGTCAATGGATTTAAAGTCATTTGAATGAAATTAATCAAGAGAGTCTTGCCATTCTTAATTTTATGGTGAGTAGCTGAGGAGGGGATAGCAGATACAGAGTAGGGTACCAGAGGAGCCCATCGGGATGCCCTGCTGAGAAGGAAGACACCAATTAGGACCGCACAAGATTTAGAATGCCTGTGGATCCCAGACACAGGCTGGAAATGATCCAGGGGTCAGAGTGGACCAGACACAGAGTCACATATATAACCCTGCGTATAGATAAAGAAGTGTGGGGGCAGAGACATGTATGATACAAGGCTATAAAACTTGGCATTTGGCATGAAACATCTGAGGTGAGTGTACAACCTGGCAATGGGCAGATGTGCCTCCACCAAATGGAACAAGGAAACGGTGGCGACACATCAAAGCAAACCAGGATTTACAATGGGGTTGAAAGTCAACAGGCCTAAGAAAACGCAAGCACAGAGCACTGCCCAGGCTGGCTTAAACTCCTGTAGAGACCAAGAAATGCCTCCTCCCCCTTGGGAGACCTGAGCTCCCAGGGCCCCACGTGAGCTGGAACTTTGAGCACAAGTGACCACTCTTCACCCCGATGTCCACAGCTTGGTCTAACTATCTTCCAATCATCCCACACATGTCCCATCTTGTTTCCTAGTTTTTCATATAAATTCCATGGGTCCTGCTCGCTCAGACCTGCAGGATTAACCATAGCCCACATATCCCAGCATGTGCTAATTGTTTGAATGGCTCCTGAAGCCTTCCCATGCTCCAAGCAGGACTTTCCATGCCTTTGAAAGTTCTTCCCACAACTTTGCAGCAACCTTTACCATCTGCGTCCCTGACCTCACCTAGTTAGCAATGCACAGCCAGTTCTCATGCATTAGTTCTCTTCACCCCTTACCAGCTGCCATTAGATCTTTCAGAGGGAAAATGAAAAGGGAGCCACGGAAAGTGAGGTTAAGGGATTCACTCACTCCTCACAATGATGAGTCAAACCATCGTGGTCTTCAAGTTCTTAACCTGACAGTATCCCTAGGTAAGGAACGGGAATTACAGATTGATACACCAAATACGTGTTTATGAACCATAGGTGTTTCGTGTTTGTGGAAGGTGGGAAACCTGAGATCAAGGCGCAGGACTCAGTGTCTGGTAAAGACCAGGGAACCATACGACACTAATTATGTAATCCTATTCACAAGGCTAGAAGTTTCCTGACACAATCATCAACCACATGTCCCACCTGACACTGTCACCTTGATGAGTAAACTTTAATAGGTAAGTTTTAGGGGGACTAACTCCTTAGCATACTTCCTTTTGACAGGTCCTTTCCACTACTCCATCCCTCATTTTTTCATTATAGTAAGATGAAGAGTGTTCCTCTAACATTCTTGTGTACCCAGAACCTCAGAATGTATCTTATTTAGAAAAAGGGTCTTTGGCTGGGGTTGCTGCTTAATGGCGGAGCACTTCTCTTTAAGGCCATGGTTAAATCCCTGTCACTGCAGGAAAAAAAAGAGTCTAAAAATAGGTCTTTGAAGATAAAATTATGACAAGGTCACTCTAGATTACGCTATGCCCTAAATCCGATTACTTTGTCCTCAAAAGAAAAGAAGAAAGGGTCAGATGGTGGTGGCAGCAGCATGTGCCTTTAATCCCAGAAGCAGAGGCAGGTGGATCTCTGAGTTCTAAGCCAGCCTGATCTACAAAGTGAGTTCCAAGACAACCAAAGCTACACAGTGAAAGCCTGTCTCAAAAAAAAAAAAAAA
>NC_022015.1:87577133-87593759 GCF_000317375.1 Microtus ochrogaster
GAGGGAGGGAGGGAGGGAGGGAGGGAGGGAGGGAGGGAAGGAGGAAAGGAAGGAGGAAGAGAGGGCTTGAGGAGATGACTCGGTCGGTAAAGTACTTGCTGTGCAGACGTGAGGACTTAAGTTTGACCCCCAACATTCATGTGGCAAAGTTAAAGTATAGGGCACACCTGTAATCCCAGGTTAGAGAGGCAGAGTCAGAAGGATCCCTGGGCTCATTGCCCAGCCACTCAAGCTGAGTCAGTAAACTCCAAGTTTCTTGAGAGACTCTGTCTCAAAACATAAAGTGGAGAGTAACTGACCACTGTCCATCACATCCACTCATTCCAACACACACTATTCTAGTTACATGTTGTTACCATAATAGAACACGACCAAAATCAAGTTGGGAAGGAAAGGGTTTATTTGGGTTACAGATCACAGTCCATTGTCAAGGAAGGCCAAGTCAGGAACTCAAGGACGAAACTGCTTACTGGTTTTCCATCCTCAAAGGGTCATATTCAGCTAGTTTTCTTTTGGAGTCCAGGCACAACTGCCCAGGAATGGCATTACCCACAGTGGTTGAGTTGTCCTACATCAATCAGTAATCAAGAAAATGCCTCACAGACATGCCCATATGTAAATACTATCCAGAAAATTCTTCACTTAAATTTTCCTTTTCCCAAGTGTGTCAAGTTGACAACAAAACTAACCAGGATGGACACAGACACAGAGAAAAGGAGGAGGAAGGAGAAAAGGAATAAGGAGGGAGAGACCCAGGGAATACCATAATGGAGGCTGATATCAAAGTATGCAGTTACCTGCCAAGGAATAAAAGAGTGCCAGGAAGGAATTGAAGAAGCTAGAAAGGGGCAAGCAAGGAGGCCTCTGATTCCACCCTGAGGAAAAACAGAATTTCCTTGTGTTGAGCCACTAGCTTCTGGCATTTTGCTGAGGGAGATGTAAGAAGCTAATACACCCACTTTTTAACTTTATTTCATCAGATCATTGTGAGGTGTCTTTATCCTTGCCTTTAGTTTTACTGAAGAAATGGATAGCAATTGAAGCAAGTTAAAAATCTACTAAGGCATCCAAAGAAACTGGCTGGAGAGGTTTTCCACTCAGTGCAGAAAGACTGAGCTGGAAGTAGGGAGCATGAATTGCCTGACGTAGCTGTTACCAGAGGATGGATGGATAACCACCCTTATTTTTTTCTCTTTATTATTAATTTTCCCAGTCCGATCACAATTTCCCCTCTCTCCTGTCCTCCCAGTCCCTCCTCACAACCTCCCCTTCCCCCACCCCATCCACTCCTCTTCCCTTCTCTTCAGAAAAGAGCAGTCCTCCCATGTGTATCGGCCAGCCATGGCATATCAAGCTGTAGTAAGACTAAGCACTTCCTCTCCTATTAAGGCTGGAGGAGGCAAGGGTCCCAAAAGCAGGCGACAAAGTAAGAGTCAGCTCTTGCTCCCACTGTTAAGAGTCCCGCAAGAAGACCAAGCTACACAACTGTAACATATACACATACAGGCGGAGGGCCTAGATAAGTCCCGTGAAAGCTTCCTGGTTATCTGTTCAGTCTCCAAACGCCCCTATGAAACCAGAATAGTTGATTTTGTGGGGTCTCTTGTGGTGTCTTGGGCCTCTATGGCTCCCATTATCCTCCTTCTCCCTCTCCCACAGGACTCTCTGAGGTCCACCTAATGTTTGGCTGTGTCACCCCTATTCTTTAGAACAGCTAGAAGATGGAGCTCTGGAGGCCAGTATGGTGCTGAAGAAAAGTAGCATGGTATTTGTATTGTATGTATTTTCAACACAAATAGCAGGTTTAAAACTGCTACAGCCCGAAAGTTACCATCACAGAAGGCCCCTGACCCAAGCTCACTCTTCTGTGAGCTGCTCTCCTACAAACAGCTTTACATAGTACTCATAGATGCTTCAGCCTGGCTTAGCAGTTAGCCCATGCTGGACCCTTGCCTGGTATGTTAATAACTGACCTTGTCTCTTTCTCCTTTGCATCTGGGGGCATCTCCTGTTCAGTGGGGGTCTTTCTCTTACCTCTTCAGCACTTAGTATGGTTTTCCCTACAGAGAGGCTTCTCAGAAAACGTGATCTCGTGCTGGGGCAAAGGAAGAGAGGCATTCCTCTTTAAAAGAAAAAAAAGCACTCTATAGATTAAAATGGTAGAGATTCAGAATGGTTGTCATGTACCACCATCTCTCTAGGGTTTCCAGCATCCATGCCCCAAACTGTAGAATTGGTAGAGATCTTGTTCCATGTTTAGAAAAAAAAACAAATATGGGCCAGAAAACTTCTGAAATATTCTTGGGATGGATATTGAAAAGAGAGTCATCAAAGAACCATCTGGAGGAGGGACTTTAGAGAATGTGCACCCCACCTGGACAGGGGAGTTGATGTTCAAATTTACCATCTAACAGAAGAGGGCAGAGCAGGGAACATCTCTGCAGGGGTCACTGGAGGGTGAAAGTGTGGAGCAGATCACACACAACCCTGTCTGATTACCATACCAGGAAGCTTCGAGACCCTCTATCTTCTACAGCCTGCCCTGTATTGTGAGAGGCACCCATGGTTGTGAATGCTGCAACAAGCCCAATAAAGCACTTTCCAACATCACTTAAACTTCTCAGTTGTCCATCTATGGAATTCTCTCATCTTTCCCCTACAGGGTTAGCAGGTAAGACACCTAAGGGGTTTTTATAATATTTATAAAAACATGATCCCAAACTGAATAATGTTGAGCAAAAGAAGCATTTCATCATTGTGAACTATTTTCTTCTTTGTGGGTCAGGTCTGGACATGGTTCAGGCCACATCTGAGTATAATCCAGTGGAGGGACACAGAAGATGCTCGGAGGATGTTGACTAATGACTTCAGGATTACATTAGGGAAATCCCAAGGGTCGACAGACTTTGGACTTGGCTAAATTTGGATGTTAGACATTTATTTATCCATATTAATTGTAAACAGCTCAAGAGGATTCAAACTAATTATTCCCCCTTGGAGGCTTGTTGTTGAAACACGAAGGGCACATTTCTTTCTAAATAAACGACCTGTCACCACTTGAAGCAGGTCTCTTCTTTGCAATCCATCTTAGGCTCCAGTGCTGGGTTCATGTTCCAAAAGTCCTTCCTCCCTTCTGTCCCTGCTTTCCCCACTGACCACTGCAAGCCAAGCAGTTTCAATCTCACAGACCCTTCCTCCTGGGCTTCCTTCCCACATTCTAGGAACCCGTCCTTGGCTATGGTCCACCTTTATGCTCTGCCCCTCAACATGAGGTGGAGACCACCGTTGTACCCAGACTCCTCACCTTCTGGCTGGAACCTCCTTCTTCTCGGAAATCTCTAGCACCAGCCTAGCCAAAAATTCACAGAAGCAGGGACTTGTGTGTACAACCTGCTTGGTAGTTCCTCACCTTCTCGTTACTGGCTGTGGCATCCTCGACTGGACCAGGAGTTCCTTGAGGGTAAAGATGGATGTTCCTGCCCTGAGACAAAGTTGACGCGCATTAGATAAATAAACAGGGAATCTGGGTTTGCTTAGTTGGGGAAATAAGTTTTCTACACCATTCCTGGGTCTGTTGGTGAGCCATCACTGAGTCCCTCAATTAACTCAGCATTGCATTCTGCCAGCCCTCAATTCCTTACCCTCAAAACATCCTTCCCTAGTATGACTTTGGTTTGTTGTGGTGTGGTTTTGAGGAAGGAACCCTGGGCCATGCACATGCTGGGTAAGCATTCTGCCACTGGGTAAACTCATATCACTTTTCTTACTTTAGATAATGCACGGTAACCGTAAATTGCTCAGCTTAGCCTCAAACTCACTCTGTAACACAGGCTGGCATTGACTTGCAATCCTCTAGCCTCAGCATCTTGAGTAACTAAGGTTAAAGGCAGGTACCAAACATCTCATAGTTTAATGTATTATTTTGCCTATAACCTCTTCTTTAGTAGTCTCTGTATTTGAGTCCCTTAAACTTTCATACAGCAACAAACTAAACAGGGAGTCTCCGTTCTGTGTCTTCAAGAGAAAGCCGATTCCTAATTCCTCTCTCTGTGTCTTTTGCAGGCAAATGAGAGAGACTCAGAGCCCAGGAATTTTCCCATCCTGTGAGATCATCTTGTACCCAAGAAAAAAATTCTACTACAGTGTACTCCTGTCTTTAATCCAGGGTCAGAATCGAGCCATTGATGCTCTTGCATCATAACGTACTCCTCAGAATAGCTTCCATGCCCTGGTGTGCCACATGTGCGCGGGCAGGTGGAGAAAGACACTGTGGGGCTTGGCCTCGGTTGCACGGAAAAATTCTGAAACTAAAAAGAGAGGCCATTTCTCCAGCTTGGGTCCAGATGAGGCCTCAAAATAAAACTCGAGACTTTCAAAGTATGATTCATGAGTTGGAGGAGTTACGGAGCTGTGTGTTTGAAAGGGGCAGAAAAACAGTAAATCCCAATCCTCTCGATTCCAAACAAGTGTTCTCATGGCTGCCACCTGGGAGCATTGGAGCAGGTAAAATATTCTGGTTTCAGATGACAGGGAAGAAAGCTTCTGTTAGCATTGGATTTTATGTTTTTCTACAAAAGGGAATTGCTCATTTCACAGTAAAAAAACAAATATTCCAATTTTTAAAAGTAAATATTTGATAGAACCTATGTTTTGTCCCAGTTCATACAGCACTGTTCTCCTTTCTGTAAAATCAGCATCTCATTTGCCCCCCCCCCCCACGGTTTCTAGAAGGATCCACCAGAATAAGGATGAGACTAGACTTAAAGAAGACACTGTCTACCTGCAGAGCATTGTTTCTGTTGAGTGGGGTCTCAAGTTCAAATGATGGAGAAGTTGTCCCAAGCAACTGGATGGATCATGATTGACAACGTTCGCATCTAAGCTTGTTTCATTTTTGCTTTACTTCATTTTCTTCTGCACAGCCTGCGCTTTGAAATTTGTTTTTAAAGAAAAGTCTTTATTTCTTGATAAGTAAAGATTATTGAAGATGGGTGGTGAAGCAAAATTACCTCTCCCCTGTCCTCCTTCTAAGCAAGACTAAAACCCTGGGATTTGTATGAGTGAAAAGAGATCCTGAAAGGGTGAAAAAGGAGGCTGGGCCAGGTACTGCAACACCCCAGGAACAGCTCAACTGCCCTTGGTTTTCTTAAAAAACTGAGCATTCAAACGAAGTGCAAGAAGGAGCAGCAACCTGATAAAGCCAACCAGTACAGCCAAAACATATCCAACCAAAAGCTCGCTCTCTCGGGGACAGAACAGGGGAAGGAGCAGCCGAGCAAGAAAGGAAACTCCTGGCGATCATGGTGATGCAGCTGTGCATCAGAGAGAAGCAGCCGAGACCACGTGGGAGCCAGGCTAGAGACCACGTGGGAGCCAGGACGATAAAGTTCAAGTGGGAGCCAGGCTAGAGACCACGTGGGAGCCAGGACTGAGACCACGTGGGAGCCAGAATAGAGATCACGTGGGAGCCAGGCTAGAGACCACGTGAGAGCCAGGACCAAGACCATGTGAGGGCCAGGACTGAGACCATGTGAAAACCTGAACTGAGACCACGTGGGAGCCAAGACCAGGACCACGTGGGAGCCAAGCTAGAGACCACGTGGGAGCCAGAACGATAAAAAGTTCATGTGGGTGCCAGAATAGAGATCACGTGGGAGCCAGGACCGAGACCGTGTGAGAGCCGGGACTGCTGCTCACAGGCCATAAAGAGGAAACTCAGACCAACTACAATCTCGGATGGGGTGAAACGGCTGGGCCTTGATCCCTGCCAGGTAATAATGAGCTTCCCCACCACCAAAACACCGCCTGTATGGTGTCAGTGGAGACCATCTAAGAAGCTTTCGTCCTACAAAGGACTCCACATCACTGCATCGGTGTCAGAAGGCAACTGAAAAGTCAGGTTTGCAACCTGGGTTGAATGACAAGAACTCCCATCCCCGCCCTGCATTACCAAGGGGCCTTTTCTCAAAGTGGTAGCAATACAGAGCAAGAGGCAACTGGATGTTCACCCTGACTGTCCATAGGACAAGGTGATGCCCCTGCCCCCTGTTCTCCTGCCCAAGTGGTGCAAAAGAAATTAACCAGGTAAACGTAAGGTTCAGGGTGAGAGGTAAGGATCTAGTTACATTCTTCTACTAGTCGACATCCTGGTTTCCCAGCGCAGTTGGTTGAAGATATCTTTTCTCCAGTGTTAGATATTATTAGTATCTTAGTCAAAAGTCAGGTGGTTCTCTGTTCCGTTCCATTAATCTTAGTGTCTATTTTTGTGCCAATCTCGTGCTGTTTTTATTACAGTAGCTCCATAACTTTAGGACAGGTTTGGGAATCCCTCCAGCATCATTTTCAAGCTGTCTTTGGCTATCTGGGCTTTTTTGTCCTTCAGGGGTTTTGTTTGCTTGTTTGTTTTTCTGTTTCTATGAAGAAGGTCATGGGATTCTTATAAGGATTGCATGGACTCTAAATTGATTCGGTAAGATAGCCATTTCACAATATTAGTTCTACCGGCGCATGAACACAAGAGGTCATTCCATCTCTTAGTGATTTTTTTTCCATCTGTTTATTTAGAGATTTTAAACATTTCATTGTAGAGGTCTTTAACCTCTTTGGTTATAATTATTCCTAGATTATTTTTTACACTGCTGTGAATGGAGTGTGTTTAGGATCTTTTTCTCAGCGTGTTGTTATCAGTTTATAGAAAGTCCACTGGTTTTGTATGTTAATTTTGTACCCTGAAACTTGGCTGGAAGTGCTAATCAGTTCTGAGAGTGTTCTTGTAGAAATTCAGAGTCTCATAACATTGTATTCAAAAATGTTCAGATTCCAACTCAAATCACTAAGGATGCCAAGAATCAGGGTGACATCAAACTGAAGGAAGAAGACAGTTAACAGATGCCCGTGCTGGGTGACAAAGACATTCAAATTATCTCAGATTTTAAAGCAGCCATCACAAAAAAATGTTTTGTTGAGCCGTTGTGAATAATGTGAAACAATTTAAAATATCTCATCCAGGCAATGGGAAATATGAAGAATTTTTTGTGACTAAAATATAGAATAAATTAGGACTGTCTCTTAGAGAAACCGACATCCATGCTCTTAGGTGTATCTTTCTGGACAATTCTCTTTCTCTATTAATTCTCACACTTAAGCCTATATTAAATATTTCTAATTATAATAAGTGTGATGTCATACACCTTATATCCAAGCACTAGAGAAGCAGAGGCAGGAATCTTGGAGATATCTTTACAAAGAAAGATAACTTTATAAATTCAATAGCCAAATGAATAGAAGGTAGGAAAGAATCATGGGATGTACAGAACAGAATATTACCTGAATTCAAGGAACAAACACATATGGAAACCAGAGGGCAGCCCCGGATGTTCTTCAGAAGTCTCCTAACCTGTTTACTGAGACAGGGTCTCTCATTGAGGTCTCCTATTAGGCTAGTCAAGCTGTCCAGCCCCAGGAACCCACTTTCTCTGTCTCCCTACCAGAATTACTAAGGTATGACAACACAGTCCCGACTTTCTAATATGGATCCTGGGATTTAACTTGGGTCTTCATGCTGACTCTATTGACTGAACCATATCCCCAGACCCCATAGTCAAACTTCTTAAAATTAATGACCAAGACACCTGGCATGGTGGAGCATACCTGCAATCCCAGCACTCAGAAAAACCAAGGCTTTCTGAGTGTCTGACATGACCCTGTGCTATATGGAAAATTCCAGGCCAGCCAGGGCTACATGGCAAAATAATAATAATAATAATAATAATAATAATAATAATAATAATAATAATAATAATTACTAATCATAATTTTAAAAATTAAAAATAAAGAAAATTTAGATTTTGGGGGGTTGTTTTGTTTTGTTTGTTTACTGATTCTAGGATATATGAACCTAGGGCACCATGTTTTCTCAGTAGGCATTCTTCCATCAAGCTATGTTTCCCAGACCTCTTCTTAACTTTTGAGACTGAATCCTGCTAAGCTGCTCAGGCTGGCTTTGAACTCACTCTTCAGCACAGACGGGACTTGAACTTGAAATCCTCCTGCCTCACCCTTCGGATCCACAGGGACGACAGACCTGTGTCACCAGGCTCAACTAGAAAAAAGAATCTTGCAATCAGTGAACAAAAAGGACACCACTCTTATACAAGGAGGAAAAAACACTATGGACAGCAGAGAAGAAGCCACCATGGAGTCCATGCTCAGTGGCATGCCACTGTCATGCCGAAAATACTAATATCCAGGAAAAATATCATCTGAGCATAAGGGGAAATTGATATATTTTCAAGTGAAGTAAAACAAAGAATAAACAAACCTATGGTAGAAGAATAGCTAGTAGTGAAGAATGACAAAAGAGACCTTCAAACACTAGAGAAAAATAAAGAATATGGTAAGCAAGAAATGTAAATAAATGCAATGCGTTCTCCTCTTGTGTTCTTTAAGTTATGTTTAAAGCAGAAGAAAAGAAACTGTAACACTCTGACGTGGCTCAAAATATATTAAAGGAAATATTTAACAAAATTTCATTACTTGAAGAAGGATAAATGGACAAAAGGGGAAATAATATTTCCAGATTACATTAAAAATTAGTTTAGGAAAAAAAACCTGGTAATTATCCAAATACAATGCAATGCCCAAGATGATCAGGAAAATTCTGTAGGAAGAGAAAACATCTAAAGCACTAAGATAAATCAAAACTGAAAAAAAAAAAAACCTCAAGTGGAAGACCATAAGTTTAAAGCAAATGAAGAAGTAAAAACATGAATCAAACAGAAAATAATAAATAATTAAAATTAAATGATAGACTTAATACGTAACATAGCAATAATCATTCAAATGTAAATGATCCAATATATCAATTAGAAGTCAGAGATTGAGCTAGTAGATCAGAAACCAAGATTTGAGTATACTCTGTCCAAAGAATCTCATCACAACTCTAAGCTAGGCAAGTTGAAAGTGAGAGTACAGGGAAAAGACAGTCAGGTGCAGATATAATGAAAGAAAACCAAGACTTCAGAGTAAAGAAAATTACCAGTGACAGGGAGGGACATTATATAGTGATGAAAAGTCGGTTCACCCCAAAGCAAGCTGACAAGAGATCAGTAATCAGGAGCGGAGCTGTAAGGGGAAGTAGATCCACACACAGGTAGAGAGGGATAGAAATCCGTCTGTCAGTGTTTCATATAACAGCTAGGGAGTCAGCAAGGTCATCAACCTCTTGGGTCTAATACCTATCAAACATTTCTCCCAACAATGGGCAGATGCTTGCTTTTGTCAATAAACTATGAAGCAGGTACCAACCACATTTTGAGCCATTTAAAAAAAAAAACAGTTAGAAAGGATTGAAATCAAACAAAAGATGTTCTCTGACCACATTTGGATTCAAACTAGAAAGCAATAACATAGATTAAAAAGAAATCTTATTGCAAACATTTGGAAAGTAAACAACACACTTCTAAATAATCTAGGAGTCAAAGAGGATACCTTGGGATCATCTAACAAATACACAGACTGAGCATAAATGAAAATTACATCAAGTCTGGGAGACATGGAGAAAGTAGTGTTGGCATGGGGACTCACCATAGAAAATGACAGCTCTAGCCAAACTGACAACAGTTTGACATAATTTTATAGAGGGACCTAAGCAGTTTGGTGGTAGAATTCCTGCTGGCATGTGAGAGGTTCTGGATTCCAGAGTGAGCATGAAAAATTATTAATAACAGTAAAAATTATTTCACAAAAAAATACCAATGAGATTTTCTACAAAAGTCCAGATTGTTCTAAACGTTTATATGAAAAGCAAATGAACTACTACAGCCAAAACAAGCTTGGAAATAAAAAGTAAGCTGGGCTGGTCTACTTAATTTCAAGATAGACTGAATAGCTACAGTAATTGAGACGGTGTGGTATGTACAAGGGGTAAATTCATTCGTCAATGAAAGAGTAGAAAAGCCAGGACACATCCAGCTGATCCTTGACAAAGGTGGGAAATAAACTCAACCCATCAACAACTGATAGCTTTTATATGAAATGATGCTGGAACATCTGGGTACCCATGGTGGAAAGGGTAACTCGTACCTTACCCAAAAGTTAATTCAAATTAGAGCTCTAATTTAAATTAAGAGGTAAAGTTTCTAGGAAAAAACAAACAATAGAGACATTAGGAAATTTAGGGCTAGACAGAGTTACTAACTTCACCCCAAATTCACAGGCCATAAAAGAAAACAGACAAATATACTTTATCAAAATTTAAAACTCTCATGATCACTTATCATGAAGCTAAGACTGCCCTCTGTGCATTTCTCACCAATAAAACCGTGGCATTAGTTTCTAGCCCAGGCCTCACAGAACTGCCGATTCCTGCTTCCTGTCCCTTACAACACTCACTCTGAAGGAAGCTTACATACAGCTGTGAGATCACTGCTTGTGGGAGCCCAAGCAAGCCACATGGAAAACCTGTGTGCAGAAGAGACCGCACCTGTTCCTGCATCATCTCACGTGACTGACAGACAGGGAGAAGAACCGAGGAACCAGAGTCCAGCCATGCGCCAGAGCCAAGATCCCGGTGTGTGATTCCTCGGAACGTCATACGGGTCACCGTTAGCTATGAGAGTCATTCAGAACAGAGATCTGACCCGTCCTCTGCCAAATTTTTGATCTACAAAATCACAGACAACAGGAAAAAAATTGGGTACTGTTTTACCTCACTAATATTGGAAGAGTTCGCTACGCAGCAACAGACAAATACAACTGATACTTGTGTCAAGAGTGGAGACAGTGGTGTCCCGAGATGATTAAAATGCTAAACTTTAGCTGGGCGGTGGTGGCGCATGCCTTTAATCCCAGCACTCAGGAGGCAGAGGCAGGCTGATCTCTGTGAGTTCTAGGCCAGCCTGGTCTACAAGAGCGAGTTCCAAGACGGAAACCAAAGCTTCAGAGAAACCCTGTCTCGAAAAACCAAAAAAAAAAAAAAAAATGCTAAACTTTGGGGTCCAGCTGACCAGAGTTGAGACAAGCCTCTGCTCTATGCCAGGTGTATGCTCCTCAGCAAGTTAAACGCTCCAAAACTGTGTCCCATCTGCCAGAGAGGAGCGTGAATGTGTGAATGTTGGTCATATCTGAATTCTAATATTTTCTTCCCAAATTTTATGTTTTATGACTTTTTTTTTCTTAGATTCTGGCAACAAATTAGACTTGAGATTTGAATTTTACCAACTAACTTGTAAGATTTCATAAATACTAAATAATGGATAAAATTATCTAAGACATAGCTCTTGTCATATATTAATAGAGCCTATACTGCATGTTAATGGGAATGGTTTTCATTTGATGTGGGATTCCACTCTGTGTGTTATGAATATGTTTTATTACCATTGGTTAATAAAGAAGCTGCTTTGGCCTATAGCAGGGCAGAATATAGGAAGGTGGGAAAACTAAACTGAATGCAGGGAGAAAGAAGGTGGAGTCGAAGAGACGCCATGTAGCTGCCAAAGGAGAAAGATGCCAGAAACTTGCCAGTAGGTCACAGCCTCATTCCAATACACAGATTAATAGAAATAGGTAAATTTAAGATGTAAGAGCTAGCTAGGAATATACTTGAGCCATTGACCGAACAGGGTTGTAATTAATAAAGTTTCTGTGTGATTATTCAAGTCTGGGTGGACAAGAAACAAAAAAGCAGCCTCCATTTACATTCATTTATAAATCTTGAGGAAAAAGTGTGTGGCAACCCCTGGCTCAGCCCCTGCTAAATGTACCTGGTTATCTTGTGCTCATAGGTGGAGGGGAACAGGATCCTGGTGCAGAATAGAGTTGGGGAGAAGGACATAGTTCTGCCTGTCCCAGCTGTTAACACCTTAGCCCTGTTCTACTACTATTGCCTCAGCAAGGGGCGTCTTGATGGACATGAGCCGTCCCCACTATTCAATCGGCTTGAGTTTGTGTCTTCAACATGGGGAGGGGTCTAAGGATCACAGCTCTGCTGCAGCCCCTGGCTTTCCTACTTTAAAGCCGTGTGCATCAAGTTCTCCACTCAGGCATCTGTTTCTCTAGTGGGAAGGTTCCTGAAACCAGAATGGTGGTGAATTCCCCCTCCACAGAATGCCCCAGGACTCATTCAAGAATAACCACAGAATGCTGTGCTCTGAGGAATCTCGGTTCATTTTCTGTCACTAATAACAAAGCACCACATGCAGGATAAAATAAATGTCC
The DNA here is from genome assembly GCF_000317375.1 of Microtus ochrogaster. Taxonomy (NCBI): domain Eukaryota; kingdom Metazoa; phylum Chordata; class Mammalia; order Rodentia; family Cricetidae; genus Microtus; species Microtus ochrogaster. The sequence continues at coordinate 87,589,350 of NC_022015.1, forward strand.
AGGAATGTCCCTTTTGCTGCCTCCAGATCAATAGGACATAAGCATGTGCCACCACAGTTGGCTTTCTGATGTGAATTCTAGGAGATCAAACTCAGGTATCTATGCTTGTGCAACAACCACCTGAGTCATTTCCCTAGCTCTAAACCTCCCTTGAAGGTGATCCCTGAGCCTGGAAGATGAAGGTGGTAGCAGGGAGTCTTATTTTGAAGAATAGAATATTTTCATATTAAGTCACCATGATGAAAAAACATGGCAAGAATGAGGAACAGGAGGTCAAAGTAATTGCACATGTTTAAGTGGGAACAGCACAGAAGCCTACCCCACACCCACGGTCCTTGGAAGAAAACTCCATCCACCAGCTAGATAGGCAACATACAGAACTTCCTAACAAGAGAAAATGTGAAGGGTATTTCTTCTGCTCCCCTTCCTCCCAGGAGCCACAGAATTGTTCAGCTGAGCCCTGGGACCTTTTCTAAGCTGGCGCAAAGCAAATGGGAATTCCACTTGACTGGAGAGGACCAAGCACTTAGGATCTTCCAGGATGCAGTTGCTGAGGGGAACCACCCCATTGGAGATTTCACTGTACACCATGACTTGAAAGTGATCCAGTCAATGACAAAGCACTGTTGGCAACAGACTGTTTATAAATTAGTTGAAAATAGACTCCTCTTCCTCTGAGACACCCCCTGGCCACCTGGGTCAATAATTAGGGAATTGTTTGGACTGGAAGGCTCTTCACCTGGGTCAGCAAGTCCATTCCCAGGCACAGAGGTGGGATCAGGTTCATTACTCTAAACAACCCGTGATGGAGAGGGCCCTACACTCGCAGGATGGCTCCAGGGCTGGAAATTCCGTGTTTGGCAGTCCATCCTCTCAATCTCCTCTTCTGCACAGTCCCTGGTTTATTTTATTGTTTTAGACTCTAAGCTCTATGCAGCATGTTTTCCCTTTTGTAATTTAAGCCATAGACGGTATTCCCTTCCATGCCATCTCAGTACCTACTGTAAAACTGCTGGGGGTGGGGTGCTCTCTTGTCTTCCTGAGACAAGACAAGGCCCTGTCTCTGAGAGTCTCTGGCCTCCAAATCCTGAGCAACTGAGTTTGTTAGTTTGGAGTTTTCTCCATCCTTTGGTCAAACTTCCTACACTCACTTCACCTTGAAAAAAAATTTTAAAAAAACTCACAAAAGTATCTGCTTGGGGGAAGTGGCACAGATGGATAGCCAACCTCCTCTCCTGGCTCTCCTCCGATGTGGGATATTTGGACGTCTCTGAGAAGTGTAGTCACACAGAAGGGATCAGATAGACTGGCTGCCTAAGAACACAGTTTCTGTGAGGAGACCCAAGAAATTATCAGGACAGCTTGACCATTGAGTGTCGATGAAAACATGAAAGTGGAACCAAGGAAATGTCCCAGTCAGGAGAATGTTTGCCTTGCACTCACAGCGACCTGATGATGCCTGCTTGAAACCAGGTGCTGGGATCCCTGTAGTTCACAGGTCAGTCAATCCAACTGACTCAATGAGTTCCAGGCCAGTGAGAAACCTTGTCTCGAAAAATAAAGAACCCATGTTGATGTCTGGCATACACACACACACACACACACACACACACACACACACACACATGTATACAGGCATGCACACAGGAACACACACAGCCCACAAATCAAAGGCTTCATTTCCCCATATAAAGTCCAAACCTGTCTATTTCCCAAAATCTCTCTACAGCTCTAACCCTCCTGCCCAACTCTTTCATTCTTCTCTGCTGCCCCACCTACCCACAGATCCACAGCTGCTCTTGAGTAAACCCAAGGCTGTTCCCATCTAGGCAACTGGACCCGAAGCTATGTGAGTCACTCCTGAGCCTCCTTCTGGTTGGGCAGGGTCCTAGCTCCTTGCTGGAGGCCTCAGAGCTAACCAGAGCTTCCTGGCATCTTCCCAGATATCAGTTCCAAAGGCAGAATGCTTGGCCTGAGTTGATCTCTGCCTCTCCTCACAAGCACCCAGACTTGGAGAACAGTTCTTGTTTCTGAAAAGTGTGATAGCCTTGGTTGAGACATATTCATTGTTATAAAAATATTATGACTTACTTATGTCCCTGCCCAAGCATCCCTAAGCCACGTTGGTTTTCTCTGAACTCTGCTTCCTTTTGGCCTTTGTTTCTTTCTAGAGGTCCTTGGGCTCCTAGCACCAGGACCGCCTGATAAGCTTAGTGACAGGGTTAGTGCTCTGACCTTGCCCAGAGAAGCAGAGTCTCTCTAGGGATGGAGCTCAGAACCTGCGACCTTTACCCTCTCCTGCATAAGCTCCTCAGACAAGCATGCTGGGAGCTGAGAATGAGAAAGCTTGTCTTGGGTCCATTCCATCAGCTGCTCTTCTGTGCCTTTTGCCATTGGGTGTTGGGAGCTGTGAACCCCCAGATCCTCACCCTCAAAGACAGCTTCAGAGCCAGAGACAGCCTGCCCATGCAGATGCAAACCTTCAATGAGAATCAACAAAGCTTCACAGGCCCAATGTTAACATGTCAGGCGTGGTGAACCAGTAAAACCCACAGCCCGAACACTTCCCCCACCAAAGACAAGCAAGAGCTGCTGGCTCTGTTCAAGGAGGTTGTGAAACCTTTAGAAGGTGGAGTCTTACTGAAGAAAGTTATTCACTAGGGGTGGAGTTTGAGGTTTTACTTCCCACTTCCCATTCATGCTGAAAGCTGATGAAATGTGACCTGCCAGCTTCCTGTTCATTCTGTCAGGCGTTCCCACCTATCAAGGATTGCATTCCTCTGAACCTGTAAGTCAAAATAAGCTGTTTCTCCTTTAAGTAGTTTTGGTCAGGGTATTTTATCACAGCTGGCAAACAAGACCATGACTGAGTAATCCAACTGAGATGCATCGGCCACAGCTCTAGGGCTACACAAAGGCATGCAGAGCCAGACACGCAGATGAAAGCATACATGAGTTCCTCCCACTCTGGCTGCAGAGCCGGCCGTCTCCCTTTGAGCCTGTGGAAACTAGAATAGCCCAGGAAGAGGTATGGGCCTCATCCATGCAGATTGAGGTGGTAGCTCCATACTGACCTCTAGCTCCTTCTCAGGCCTAACCACAGTGGGTTACACCTGTCCCTTACTGGTCAGTTCTGACTCATTTTCTCACCACACTATACCTAGCTTCGGGATTCTGTCTCCTACTCTAGCCTGTAGCTTAAGGTATTAAAACACATCTCTCATCTCTCAGAGAGCAATGTCAATATCGTCAAGTCACCAAGGATTCTTTTCTAGAGCAGCAATTCAATAGATACACCCTTATATATCAAACAAAAATATTATTTTTACCATCTATGGCCAATCTCTTTCCCCAGGACTGAAAGAAGCCTGCTATAGGATACATCCAGCAGTTTTAAAAATTAATGAGAAAAGGGGAGCAGATGACTCTGTTAGTAAAGTACTTCCGCAAACATAAGTTTGGTCCCCAGAATCCATATAACAAAAGTTAGGCATGGGCCAGCAGGGAGGCTCGATGGGCAAAGGCACTTGCTGCCAAGCCTGGCAACCTGAGTTCAATCTCTGGAATGCACATAGTAGAAGAAGGGAACCAAGTCCCACAATTCCTATACCTGCATGACATGTTCCCCAACCTACCCAAGGAAATGAATACATGCCTCTAATCCCAGTATTGAGAGAAAGAAGCAGGAGGAGTCCTGGAACTCACTGACCAGCCTGTCAGCCCAGACAGTGATCTCAGAAAACAAGGTGAGTGGTGGCTGATGAATGAAACCCAAGACTTCTTTTTGGCCCCTACACAAATACACACACATACACAAACACACATAGACACACAAAAAAATAACAAAGCAAAATTAAGATTTCATGGTGGTCATCTGAGGAGCAAGCCCTGTTCCTAAGTAGCCAGCACAGGTATAGCTAAGCCTCCTACTGAGCTGGACTTCCCTGGCAGCACAGAGAAATAGGACACATGTCTTAAACACTTATTTATTCAATGTTTCTTCATAGGTTTTGGGCTGGACATTCTGATTTGGCAATGAGTGGTGGGGTATCAGTTCCTTACACTGTCCCTTAGCTAATGTTGAGAAGGATAATTCTGCAGCCGTTGGTAGGCTTCCCACAATGAGGCCAGATGTAGATGTACAGATGTAAACATTCAGTAAACAAGATGTGGGGCAGATAGGTGGAGAGGAAGGGCCTTACCTCAAGAGACATACAGAGCCCTTCCCAGGAAGTATGTGTGTACTCGTGTGTGTGTGTGTGCACGTGTGTGTGCTCATGCATGCCTTCATGTGTATGTGTGTGTGTGCTCATGCATGCTTGCATGTGTGTTTGTGTGTGTGTGTGTGTGTGTGTGTGTGTGTGTGAGAGAGAGAGAGAGAGAGAGAGAGAGAGAGAGAGACAGAGAGAG
>NC_022015.1:87593859-87641820 GCF_000317375.1 Microtus ochrogaster
GAGAGAGAGAGAGAGAGAGAGAGAGAGAGAGAGAGAGAGAGAGAGAGAGAGAGAGAGAACTTGAATCCAAGGATCCTTTCTGCTATTAAAGCAAGCACCTATTTTGGCTCTGGACGTCACCCTTGCCCTCTTGAAGAGCCTTGCTGGCCCTGGGTAAAAGCTACAGTCAGGAGAACTGTGCTGTCCTCTCCCTTGCAGAGGGTCATAACGAAGAGGACATACATCTCAACAGAAGCCTTTTTAAATTAGACAACATCCTAGAGAGTGTATTCTCTTTATCTCCAGAACTACATCCATTAACCTACACTCAGTGAGAGTCATTTCAGAAAGACAGCTCGAATGGGTGGGAATCGCTGTTGTATGCCCAGAGGAGAAGAGGCACAGCACATATTTAATATTTAAAAGGGGGGGGGTGGTTTCCAAGGATGCAGTGTCCTGATAGAAATCTGAGATTAAACTCTGATGGACCATGTCAAACTACAGAGTGCCACTAGTGACTGTCCACACAGTCTGGAACTCACGCCATGTCCCTTCAGATTTTCTCTCTCCAGTTGCTGTAAACTCTGTCCCAGCAAGCCCCAGACTTTCAAGCATACAAAACAGCAATGTTAAGTGCTAAATTTCAGGACAGGAGGTATTTCATAAATAGCTGAGGCCAGGCAACAGCTAGGGAAGCAACTTCTCTCTTCGAAAGATGAAGATCAGAATCCCAGACTGCGACGTTTGTGACTCCTACCTGATCCCGTCACCACTACTGTCTGCCCCCAAAGCAGCTCCTGGCTCCCCCTCCAGGAGCCATGCTAAGTGTCCATTTTCTTTCCCTAATGGCCATCCTTTTGGGGGAAGTTATTGCATTGTTCATTGCTATCCCCCCTCACAAGAGAAAGAGAGAGAGAGGGTTGTCTTCCTTAGGTAGTTTTCTTGAACTCTATTGCTTAAGCAACTGTCTGTTATTTCCCTGAGGAAGTCCAACACTGCCAGCTCCCCTGGACTCAGGTTCCCGGCAGGTCCACCTCCTTCCACCCACTTCTCTCCCATCTGCTTATAATTTAATGCTCTGTGTGTTTTAATCATTTCATTAGGCATGTCCTTATTCTGAAATGCAACTAATTCTTCAGTTCAAACAAACAGCCAGTGATGTAAAAATGAGGCCATTCTTTACTCTGGACTCCAGATTGGCTCAGAAGAAATATCACACCTATCTTGACAGGGGTAAGGAGAGCAACGGCTCCTGATTTTTTTTAGGCCACTGACTCTCAGTGAACATATTTCAGAGATTTTGAGTCTTCCTCAGAAATCTGAAATCAACCTAAAGACATTTCCTTGTGGAGTTTTCACCCTGAATATTTGCATAAGGTCTGTTGTTATCAATGCTTATCAGAAGATAGGTTTAGGCTGGCAGTGGTGGTGCACACCTTTAATCTTAGCACTTGGGAAGCTTTGGCAGGCAATCTCTGTGAGTTCAAGGCCAATCTGATCTACAGAGAAAGCTCCAGGACACAGCCAGAGGTGCACAGAGAAACTTTGTCTTAAAAAGAAAAAAAAATCATAGGTTTGGAAATAATGCCGTAGTTTTTGTATTTGATGACAAAACCACAGAAAAGAAAGCTGCTTCCACTATAACTTTGTCCCTTTCAATATTTTCTTTAAGGCAAAGAATGTTATCCTTGGCTCTAAGAGAGAAAATTATAAGCTGTGTCCTGAGATTTATTTTTATTTTTTATTTTTTATTTTTTATTTTTTTTTGGTCCCTGACATTCAGATTTGTTCTACATCAAGAAATAAAGGCCTGGCAAGATGGCTCAGTAAATAAACACACTTGCCACCAAACTTCATGTCCTGACTTCAATGGGAAGAGAGGCTTGTGGTGGGAAGAGAGAACGCCTTCAGGTCACCCTCTGTTGTCCACTTGTGAACAGTAGGACTTGGGCCAACAGGCATTCAAAAGATATATACAGAAAAAGATTAAATGCAGCTACTGAAATTCCAGAGCTATATGCAGATTTAACATATCTGTGACGTAACTGTACAGTGTAAAATTGATGGTGTCTTTCTGTTTTAATGCTTGTATTAATTTCAGGGAATAATGTTCATTTAGCATTTAAGAAGCATAGGTAACATTCCCCCAAGGTAGACACTTAGAAAACTTTTGTTGGAGCCTCAGTACCAAGTAGGTAAATACAGATTGTCCTTTGCTGTCTTAGTTCCATTTTCTGACTTAATTCTGATTTAAATGCCACGTTTACTAGTGGCGACCTTGCAATCTGATACAGGATCTTCCTTGGAGGATTCCCTCTATAGTCAATACGCAAATCAGGACCATTTAGGTTTCATGTAAACACTGGGATGTTGATAAAACCCTATTAGAAAAGTTGTTTGGGATGAATTGTTTTCGGACTCTGTGAACAGACCTGACCATTTGCAGGAGCGTCTGACACAAATGGTTCTCATGCGCCATCTAGTGGCCACTGTCCAGCTGTGCTGTGTCGTAGGAAAAGCTTTTCAGAAAGATTTTCTGAAATCCAGTCCCGGTCGGGCAGTCACTGGACACTTGCCCATCTTTCAGCCTTTAAATTGAGAGGAGCCACTAAAGAAAGCATGCATGGTGTTTCTCAAAACCCCTGTGTCAGAAGCAACCAAGCCGTAACTAGTCAGAGAAATGGTTTCTCCCTGGATCCGTGTGAAATCAGACTTTTCTGTGATTGGAGCTATTCGTGTCTGCAGAGCTGTGGTTACAAGCAAGGTAAGTCGGTAACTTTGTAACCCTTTTCCCCTAGAAGAGACCACTCCTGTCTGTAGAAACCATGGCCTGGGGCCACTTCTATAACCCAGAGAACTTACTCTGAGCCACCTGACACACGGAAAGCAAGCCTCACTTGACCCTGTGCTGATCCCTGCCTGCGACATCTTAATTCTTACCCACCGGCAGGCGGACGGTGGTGTTCGGCTGCGGACCGTGATGTGCATTCCACACGGATCAAACCATCAGACTTTTAACTTTCTAATTTGGGGCTATTTCAGCTAAATATTGATTTAGTCAGAAAGAATGATAGAAAATAAAGATCTGCAGGTTTGTTCTTGTAAGCAGTCCAAAAATAGAGTGCACACTCAGAGAGTTTGTCTTGTAGAAAATATCAGTGAAAAGTAATATCCAGACAGCTCCGAGGGATACAAGACATTTAGCTCTGAATTTCACAAAAATCATTAAATGTGTGTGTGGGTGTAGTGTAGTGGTAGAATAAGAGAAAATATCTAAAATTAAGATAAATTGCTTAGGAACTCACAAATCAGGGAAACCTTATCTCACCCCAGTTTTTCTATGCTAGTGGCTTATCGCCTTTAGGAATAGGAAGCACTGCTTCCAATAGTGTGTTGAAGACCATCAGATACAAAGTGGTTTACTTTCTTATTTCCAAAATTAAAAATCCTACAATAGTATGTCCCCTCCCTGTTAATACTAATCACCATTAGCAATGCAGGCTTTCTATAGAAAACACTTACCCTACAGAAACACACTTGTCTTCTGAGCTCTGATTCTGCTCCTATGTTCTAGTTGAGATGACCAACATCTCTCTCCAACATGGTTTCTCGTGCCTAATCAAAGGGTTATCTATTTCCATGGAAACACTGATTGATCAATTTGAGATGTCTCCAGTGCCTGTGTTTAGCAAAAGCTGTGTAGAATAACAACGTGAAGACTCTGATTATTACACAGTGAAGTCCTGTATCAAAAAATCCCAAGGAGACTTATCTTTTTGCATATTGTTTGAAACTTTTAAAATCCACTATCTGAAAACTAGAAGAACAAAAAAAATTCTGGTTCATAAAAATAAATAAAAACGGTGGGTTTGGGTTTCAGTGTGGCATGCATATTAAAATGTCTACAAGATAAAGTTCAACAATTTCTGCTTTTCCCGATCTTAAATGTTTGAAGTGACTGCAATTTCCCAAATATTGATCGATGTTAAAACTGAAAGGGAAATTTTACTAGCTTTTTGCCAGACTCAATACTCCTCAAAAATCTTGTTTGTACCATAAAGAAAAAAAAAACAAAACTTGCAAAATTCTAGTGTCTGATCCATGCTATTTTCTAAGCTTTCTTGTGTGCTATATATCCAGTCCTGTGGGTACATGCCACAGCTCAGCTCATGCAAACTTATTCTCCCATAAACCAACAAGACATCTTGAAAATATAGATCTAAAACTAAAAAATAAATCCCACTAAAATCCTGTTCCATCCTAGGCCAAGTAGGAGTGGGCTATTCTGCTAAAACTGTCTTTGCCATGATGCTCACCCTAGGCCAGAGGAAATCACACAGCTCTTTCAAACGCCGTAAGTCTCCCCTCTGCCCACGTTAGAGAGATGTTGCTGGGATAACATAAGACAATCTCAGGAAGGTTCTGTGCTCAGGAGGACATAAAGGGAACGCATTGTTTCTCACAGTCTGGCTGGAAGGGTGTAGCACGTGGTAAAATTAAGACCTCCTCCTTCATTGTGCTGCACAGTTGGGCTGTTTGATCTCTAAGTCCTCGGGTAATTGGAGTCTACACAGCATGTGGAATCTGGGCCTGAGCATCTCCCCTTCATGTCCAAAGCCCTGCCTGGGGCACCGTTCACCCCCTAGCCAGATTCTGCTTGTGTTTGGTGTCCTTCTTTGACATAGGCATTGTTTGCAAGCTGAGAAAATTAGGATATGGTGGAGACTAGCAATGGAAGATGATATACCATTTGATATTAGGTGCACAGCAGCAAGCAGAAACCAAACTTGGGAACGGCAGTCTCCTGTGTGGGTGGAGCGCCCTCTCACATTCCCCAGCCCCCCAAAGGATGGCGGGTTTCTGATTCAAGCCCCCCAACACAGGTTCATTTTTCACACAAGATTTTCGTTGACTGCGTCTGTCCACATTGGGTCGTGCAGACTTCTCTCACCCATGAGCTCTAAGGGCCAGCACTTAGTGTATACTTCATTTGTTCAACAAATATCCCAGGCTATGCTGGGCACTCTGTGAACCAGTAGTTCCCTTTAAGGAATCACAGAGGCCTGCCTGCTTTTGTCTTGAACAAGTAGGATAATAAATGGACCCAGATTGCCCAGGACTGAGGCAGGCATTCTAGGGTATCACAATTTCCCATCTTAAAGAAGCACAGGCTTTAGGGAGAGTCCCCACACAGGGCTCTATATCATAGATTAGATATATCTTTGAGCCAGGCAAGGCTGTGGCAGTATGTTCAAGCCACTATTACTTTTCTAGGTAACCCTGGGTGGATCCAGCTTCCGGGTCCCTGAAGCCTATGCTATCTAGAGACCTGTTTTAAGAACCAGAGGACAAAATTATCAGTGATAAATGCAGGGCCACAGAGGAGGGCCAGCAAGGTGAGAGACTTCAACTGGAAGCTTTGTTAGCTCCTCAGACAAATCCTCTTTGGAGAAAATAACAGTAATTAACTGTGAAAAGTCATTCATTTCTTTAACTCTCCTCAGAAACAAGTTGGGTCTTTTCCCCCTGCACCCCCGCCCCCACCACACTTTACAGATAAGAAAGCTGAATTGCAAGGAGTTTAGGGGGCTTGTCTATTGTTGCCCAGTGAGATGCTCTCCCTAGCTTCCCTAAGCACCAAACAGTGACCTTGCCTGCCCTGGAGATAAAATTAGCAAAACAAAGTCAACTGACTGGGTTTCTACACCTCTGGTGGCTTAAAAGTCAAACCCCTAAGTGGTCTTTGACTTAAGCTGAACTCTGTGGACTCAGACTCCAGGTAGGAGGAAGCTCAGAAACACTCTGTGTGTGTGTGTGTGTGTGTGTGTGTGTGTGTGTGTGTGTGTGTACGTGCCTTATGTCTGTGTACCTGTTTCTGAGTGAGTGCGTGTGTTTCTGTGTTTATATGTGTGTATGTGTATGTCTATATGTCTGTGTATGTATGTGTGTATGTTTGTGTGTATATCTGTATGTCTATGTATGACTGTATGTGTGATATCTGTATGTCTGTATGTCTGTGTATGTCTGTATTGTGTATGTCTGTATGTCTGTGTGTGTCTGTATATGTGTATGTGTGTATTCTGTATGTCTGTATATATCTGTATGTCTGTGTATCTGCACGTGCACATGTTGGGGAGAGGGGTATTTTAGCAAGTGATTCTCCAGTTTACTACATAGACTTTTTTGAGCAATAACAAGAGTTCTAGCCTGTACTTCTGTGTCTGTGGGGGGGATACCTTGCGTTTACCTTTCCTCTGCCAGTGGAAAATAACGGCTTCTCCCAAGTCCTCACCAAGTCTGTGATAACCCATTTTCTTTCTGAGGTTCTTAGCACAGTCTTTGGTGTATCTGGTCAGATACACAATGACAATCCCTTGGGCCACAGCCTTATATGGAGCTCACCAGACAGGACAGAAATAACAACACTGTGTGTGTGTGTTTGGTACTAACTTGGAAACCTGGCTCTGTGGCCTTGAATGAGTCACTTAACTTCTCTGAGCCTCCGTTTCTACATCTGTAAAGTGGGTTGGTAGAAGAATCTCCTAATGGCAATGTTATGAAGAAAATAGCATTTCTCCTGTAATTTTGGAACTTCTGCTCAAAAAAATACCAGATGGAGCAGGTACCAGACAGCAGGTGAGCATTCCAATGGTCATTTCCCTTCAGAACCAACAGTGAGTTGTTTTTCTAATCTCCATTCTCTCGGCCGTCTCCCATTGGAGTGATTTCATGCTTTGGGTCTGTCTGTGAGACTCGGGTTTAGCTAGAAATGGCCTATTAAATAGCACTTTCAGATTCCCGGCAATGGCTAATTAAAGTGGCATTAACCCTAATGGGCCGGTGAGCAGGACTCTCGTTGTTCCGCTGTGGTTCCCAAGGGCAGAGCTCGCACACCCACATCCTCACCCTGGGCCCGTCAGATCACCCGGGCATGGACCCTGGTGGGCCGGAAAGGCACTCGTGGGGGAGGGAAGTGGGGTCACCGTGAGAAGGGCCACAACTTCCAAACCCGGCAAACAATAGCAGCCAGGCAGAAGTGCCCCGCCAGTCAGTCACAGGTGCTGCTGAGAGTCCACCTAATCACTTCATTATTTTCTGCCACTCCACGGAACAGTTTGTATTTACAGCCCTGTATATAGTTCTATTACTACCACTTACTGTGACGATGCCAGCGATTCTGAGGAGTCTCCAAGGGCTTGGACAAGTAGAATCTTGTTTTTCTTGATTTCCCCTGAGGGTGGGAGGTAGCGGGAGGGGGGAGAGAGGAGGAGCTGGGAGGTAAAAGCATCCAGCCAGCTTCGACCCTCAATTGCTCAGATGAGTGATAAATGATGGGCGATTTTTGAAACACTAGAATTCTAAAACAAAACAAACAAATCCTAGCCTGTGAGTTCCAAGGCCAGCCGGCAAGACGGGGAGAGAGAAAAGAGGACCGGACTGAACTGCCTGGGCTCCAGCATCCACCTGCGCTAGAAAAACACTCTGGACCCCAGCCCTGCAGTTGGAAGCCAAGCTGGAGGCCAACCCTGGGGACTTTTCACCCTAATCACTACCAGGTTGAAAATTAACAAAATGAGTTTAGAAAAAGCTTTGTGAATTTCGGCTGCTCAGGCGTTGTAAATCTACTAGAAGTCGTGGCTGTTGTTACAAATTATCCTTTCTCTTTGAAAGAGCAGGCACCTCTCTGGCTTCCTGTCCCTCAATGGCTGGGGTTGTGCCTGCCAGGATCAAGGCTCCCTGTTGCTAGCTGACCTAAGTGGTGCAATGCTCTATTTGGGGGGGCCTTCCGCCACTTCGCCCCCTTCCTCATACATTTTAAATGACCTTCAGCGTCAGGAACCTCTAGAAGCAGGGTCCTCACAAGGGCCCTAGATGCCCCAGGACCTTGTATTTTCTCATTATCTGCAGGTACCTGAAGGAATAGATGTTGAGCATCTCCAGGCCTCCCTGTTTGAGATCCCCCCCCCCTTTCCCCGAGGCTTCCCAAACTCTGGTTCATTCACACAGGGCTACGAACCAAAAGCCAGCAAAAGTAAAAGGGACTGCAACCAAAGCCAGGCAGCAAGCCATACACCTGTCTTCTCAGAAGACAGAAAAATCATGAGTTCATGATTTGAGGCATGGTTTGCCTCAAAAGCCAAATAGAGCAACAAAAAGTGATCACATCTCAGAATGTATCCTGAATTCCACCTCTGACCAAGACCCTGTCAGTGACAGAGCAGCTCCAAGGCACCCCTGCAGCAGGAGACACGAAGAAGAAAGGCCAAGCCCCCGGCTTCCTGTGTCCAAGGTGCTCACAACAGCTGCTTTGTGTTAAAACCACATCTGTCTGGGTGCATCTATTGGTCCAACCTCCAGGAAGTGGGAGCACCTTCTGACAGGTCCTAGAACTCCAAAGACGCTGTCAAAGGCGACAGCTGGCTCTCAGCACAGCCTTGGCTTAGCCATACAAGCCATTAAGCACCTTTGCTCAGAAGTACCCGCTAGTGTTGTCTCCAGGGCTCACGCACCAAGCGAACGTACCAAGGTGATGTTCCATCCTATATTCCAACTCCCTCATGAAAGAGAAGCAACTAACACCCAAGGCCCCCCACCCTGTATAAGGAACCCAAGGCTAGGCTTCCACCCCTTCCAGTTACTCCCAAGATTTTCATTTCCTTGTTGCAAATTAACATAATTAATGATTTGGGTCCATCCTGCTGAACTGCTTTTAATAAGGTTCTGCGGGCTTTTATTTTATTATTTTTTTTTTTGACCTGGTATTTCCTGACCCAAGTTCCTGATTTCATTCACAGTTGACATGTGCCACTACCTCCTTATTGTTTTGAAGTCTAACCTAATTGGCTTCACAGGGAGAGAGTCTGGTCCGGCACACCACACACGCAGCTAGTCCTCATCATCCAGCATGTGGATTGTCGCCACAGGTGAGAACAGAGACCTGGCTTTCAGCAAACCCTTCAGTGAGGCCCCGAAAGCCTCTTTCCCCTCAGGACCTCCATGGGCAATCTGTGTGTGAGTTAAAGGTTCACCTTGCTCACCATTGCAAGGCCACTGTAGACTTTTCTAATTACCTGCTTTCTCCTTTATGTTCCTGACAGGCCAACCTGGTTCTTTGTGCCCATTGTCCTTTGGCTTCTGGGAAAATAGTTAAACGGCTTGGTGTTCATCCTGGGGATGAAGGAATTAGGGAGTCAACATTGTTGAAATTTGGAAATATAAAAGGACTTTGATATGTCTCTTAAAATATTAACCCTTTGCCTGCCACGGTGATACAGGCCTGTAATTCCAGCTACTTGAGACACTGATGCGAGAGAGACACCTGTTCAAGTAGGGAAACTTAGCAAGATGTTCCCTAATAAAGATAAACTGGATTGGGGATGTACATTCCTGGTAAAGTACTTGCCTGGAGTGAGTACTCAAGGTATGCAATCTCCTGGATGGATGGATGGATCAGTCAGCTGAACAAAAGTCTTTAAGACAAAATAATTTCATGAGTATTTTTCTCATATTTGTCTTAGCCTTTTCCCTTTGGTAGGGTGGCTGTCAGCCTGACTTTTAAACCATGTTGTCGTCTCTGCCTCTGCCTTTCTCTCTATATCCCTCCTCCCTGTTTTGTCTGAGAGAGTCCACATATTCCGTGGCGAATCCTTGAGGGACCCTGACTCTTACAAGGTATGTATTCATATAAATGAGTTTCACACAGTTTATTGCCAGCCACGTCTGTATCATAAGGGTAAGAGCAACTGTGTTGTTTGTTACTTTAGTGGCCTAAAGAGTTTCAATGTATCTCCTTAGCTGCAAACCACCCACTTAAAATAATGAAAGCTTAGCCTAAGTGTTTCCCCGCTGGGGGTGCCACCCTCTTACTTCAGAAGGCCTGGGGTGCCCAGAGCACTGCGCTCTGCCTGCTGGGATGGGAGGAGTTAATTAAATTACCTTATATTTAGTGTTAATTTTGTACCGGGCTTGTCGGGTAACAGACAGCAAGCCCAGGCTTGACTGGGAGTGCCGGCCTGGGCATGGGCCCCATCTCTGGGGCATTTCTATTGTCAGATTAATTAAATTGACATCTTGGTTGTGATTAGTTACAAATATGGCTCCAATATTTTTTCAACAGGTGTCAAACTAGGGGCTGTGGTCAGAATCACAATGCGTAACTAACTGTGTCTAACCAGAGAACAGAAACAGGAGCTTAGGATGTTCCAGAAGACTGGAAGATTGGAGGCACCCTTTTGGGTTAAGATGCCGATTTGGCACTCATCATTGCTGGGTCCAGCTTGCAGCTAGGATATCTTTTGTTGATAGAAGGGAATGTGGGGGACTCTTGCTGTGTTTGGAGAGAGCACTTGATTGCTGATTAAAATCTGCATCACTAATGCAAACCTGAACCTTTCAGGAAGCAGGCTGTGAGAAGTCCTAATTAGTGTGAAATTATATTTCCCAGAGATGCTGCAGTCCCGATCCACACAGACCTACAGCACTGTAATTCCCTAGGTAGGGCAAGTGTTCCCGTGGATCAGACAGTTGTGATTGCACGGACTTGAACTTGGGCTCAAATGCAATTTCCCTACCCTCGCTCCCAAACCTCTGAAAACCACTTTCATAATCATCACTCAAGTGAGGGATATTCACAGTCCCCCCCACACCTTCGCCCCCCCTCCCCCGTCTGCATGTTGTAGAACAGGTCAGTTCCTTGTAGGCCTGTGAATTCATACGCAGACCTTTGCATGTTATCCAGGCGAGTGTGTTTTTAACAGATCAACAACTGTTGTCAGAATGTAGCCACTGGAGGAGGGGGATCTAAGGCTATCAGAGAATTTCTACCACTCTAGGGGATCATTGAACTAACCACACAACAGTGTCCATCTTAGAGAAAAGGCCAGGAAGTCTCCACCATTTGGAAACACCACACGAACTTATTCCCCTCACAAACTGTTCTTGTGTGAGTTACACATACCAGTTGCCAGGGAAGAAAGCTGGGAGCCGGAGGAAAGATCCTTCTTCCTCTGGATCCTCAAAAGCTCATGCCAGGTCTCTAAGGAAGTGAAAATGAAAACACCATAAGACCAGACAGAATTAACATAAAATGCAAGGTTTTCAACTCTTCTTATCTCAAAGATCAAACAAACCATAGTGGCATTAGAGTCATACATAACCTTAGTGTAGGGAAATCTTGAATATCCTACAGAGATCCAGGAAACAACTATATAGTTGAGAACCTGCGAGTCACACCAGACACTTAGGGGCCAAGTTGCTTTCACCATCAGCCTGAGAAGTCTTAAACCATGCAGGTTCCTGGCTTAGGCCTTGAGTGAATTCTGGAAGCTGCAGTTCCATAACCACAGCCCACACTGAGCTGCCTTCCTGTCCTGAATCTCAGCAGCCCTCTGACAAAGTGTCACAAGTCCAGAGCAGTTGGCAACAAGCCATAGCCAGAGAGATCATGGTGAGAAATGGCAGTCATCCCCCCCTCCCCCCCCCGCCCCCCGCACACCCTCACACGGATGTCTCGGCATCAGGAAACACCTGGTTCTGCTATATCTTTTTATACCTGCCATAGGCACTTTGGACACACACATGTTGGGTGGAGGACAGAAAACCACCTGAAAAATGCATCTATTTATCATAGCAAGACAAGGGAGGGAATCAGGAGATGGTCACTAACATTTGGAAGAGCTATACCGGGGCCCTGGTTTCCAGAAATGAAATGCCATTGTACACAAAGACTGAAGTGTGACAGGTGGCCCCATTAGGAAAGAATTCACAAAGCTTCATTTCTGATAATTACTTGGAGGCTGAAATGTAATGATCCCATTTATTCCATCAGCAAGAGTTGTCACGGTCTCCTTGCAGGAAGACTGAGCCTCCGCCCTTTGCAGACTCAATGTGAACTTACCATTTCCACATACTGTTTGGTATAGCTTCCACATGTTAATTATTCAGTAAGTTACTTCCTGAACAAAGATCCTTCTCCCTCCTGATCATCGAAGCTGGTGTCGGGTCTCTGAACACTATATGTGCCAATCGAAGCTGCAGTCTGTTCCTTCAGGAGTGCTGGGCAAAATAACAAAGATCAAATGAGTCTCTGGTGGAAACAGCCATTGCTGAATGCCTCTGTAGAGAAAAATCTTGAAGCAATAATATATGATGCTTTCTGGTTAACAAATGGTACCCAAGGCTAATTCCTTTGGTCTTAACACCCTCTCATATGTAACACAAATACTTTTATGTATATGATTCACATGTCCACATCACAAACGTGATATGCATATAAATACACAGGTAAAATATTAGCCTTCTTTTCTGTTTTCTTTTCTCTGTCTTTTTTATTTTTCATTTAAGTCTGACTATGTAGCCCACTCTATCAAGACTGGAACTATGTGACCAGGCTGGCCTCAAACTCACAGAGATCCACCTGGCTACACCTCCTCGGTACTGGGAATAAAAACACGTACCACCACATCAGCTAACCTTCTATTCTTAAATATTCAGAAGTCAGATCTTTATATCTGCTTTCCTACTTATCATTTAAATAACTGTTTTGTATGGGAGCTGGAGAAATAGCTCAGTGATTAAAATAAAAAACTTCTGTTGCTAAGAATCTGAGTTTAGTTCCCAGCAGCTAACAAGCTCATGTAACTCAAGCTTCAGGGGATCTAATTCCCTCTTCTGGAACCTGGGGTACCTGCACTCACTACACACACACACACACACACACACACACACACACACACACACAGAAACACACAAATACGTGTAATTAAAAATAAAATGAAAATAAAATATTTAGCTTTGTGTGCATCAGATATTAACACCAGTAATGTAATGTTCCGTTTTACGTTGGCTTCCCAGCTGCTCTTTGTACTGGAAGGTGAGCGGATGAATAAGTGGTCAATGCCCGAGTGCTTCCCAGAACTGGCGTCTGTGCCCAGCTTTTTCTGGAGAATCACGCCCGCTCCTTCCTCAGACTTCTTTCACATCTTTCTCATCCCATCTGTAGACATTGTCCAACGGCAGAATATGTCTCCAAGAAGCACTGTTTGAAAAGTATTTAATGATATTCCCCGAAGTTACTTGGCCAAATACAACTGAATCTTTATAACCCAGAGAGAAAACAAAATTATTTACTCATTCAGTATTTATTAGTGTGGAAACAGGGACACAGTACCTAACACATGGTCTGCCAGTGTTTGCTCTATCCTGGTGCCCGCTTTCAAAGCTCCCTTCCCAAGCCGTGAAGAGGAGACACACCGTCCCATGCTGATGTTGACTCTAAATTCTTTACGTTTTCAGGAGCAATTAATGCTGATAATTGCTGTTGGTACACCATGGATTTTAAATGATTCATGAAAGCGTTTTCAGCCCTGCACAGGCTCCATGAGTGTGTTTTCCCCTTGCTGTCATACTCTATGAAATGCCAGAAACAAAGAACATCAGGAGGCAGATAAAGGTGGGAAGTTGGCAACCCAGGCTTGAGGGCAGCACATTAGGCCGTGACAGCCTCACTCGTAATCCAAGGTTATACTGCAGATAGTGGGCAAGTTTGAGATGGGAATGGGTCGCCAGGTGGAACGAGAGATCATGGAGCCTAAAAGGAGCCTCTGGCTAGGAAAGCCTATGGCCAGGAGTCCTAAGGCCGCCCCGTCGAACCCAAATACCATCCCTAGTCGTCACCACTACGTCCTCCCTCATTGGGCTTCTACTCAAGGCAAAGACGGAAGTCACGGTGATGAAGTCACGGTGATGCACACCTGCGCTCCTAGCCCTTGGGAGGTAGAGACAGGAAGATCAGGAGTTCAAGGTTGTACTTGGTCACGTAGCAACTTCAAAGCCAGCCCAAGATACACGGAACTCTATCTAGAGCCAAACTAAAACATATCGTAACAAAAAAATGTCTTATTTTGTTTTTTTAACATCAAAGACTAGGAGTGGAGGTAAGCTTTGGGTTTCTATTCTGTTTATGAAGTAAGGCCGTTCCCAAACCACACTGATCACTGCAGATCGTTAAGGAGTTGGGCCAGAGAAAGGCTCAACAGTAGGACAATTAAAAGGAATAGTCAATAGGAAAAAAAAAAAACTTGATTTATTGACAACTGCTCTTTGGGCTCCATGCTTGTGTCTTTGTGTCTGTTATTTCTAAATCCCACAGCACTGGAAGATGGGTATAGCTATCTCTGTCTTCAGATGGGGAAACTGAGACTTCAGTGTCTGAGCCACTTGCTGGTCATATCTCTAGGGAGGGGCAGTGCCAGGGCAGCCCTTGCCACCCAGAGCAGTGTGTGTTCCCTCTGCTGTCCCAGACAGGAACAGCAGGGCTGCCCCACCCACATTCCCACCCCAGCCCACTTCCTCACCACAACTCCAAAGTGACTTCAAATTGGCCACAACTTGAGAAAAAAAACTACACATTTGCTGGGACAACACAGTGTCAAAGCAAGAACTTCTGACTGAACTACAGACTTTTTCAGACCCTTTTCAGGACATCTTGGAGCTCCCTTGAATTTACTAACACGGACAGATGCCAACGTCTCTCCAGGAAACATTCCTGAGTGGGTAATAGAGCCACCCTGCCTTTGGCTGCCTAGGTTACAATGGCTGCCCCATAGAAATCTCTCCATCAGTACTAGCGGAATTAATGAATGACAGCGACAGCAGAACTCACTCAGCCTTGCTCTGCTCGGAACAGAAAGACCCTGAATCATGGGGGGGGGGGGGTGGAGGGTAGAAAGGGCGCCTGTCCTCAGATATGAAATATCACTGCAACCCTCACCTAGACCCCAGAAAAAGAGAGCCCAGAGAGTCAAAGGCACACATGAAAACAGGGTTGTGTTTTCTTAGAGCTTGAAATGAGAGTGGTTTCTTCCCCCTCCAACAAAGTTCTATGGAAAAGGAACTTGGAGAATAACAAAGGCCAAGGACCCAATGGGGTGGTCCATAATTTATAACCTATCTCTGAGCTGTCTGGGGCAGATTGAAGTCATTAGCCAGACAGGCTTGGGCGGGAGGAACCTCCAAGGTGCCTGGTACTGCAAGCCCGAAATGAGCTTCAGCATAGGCCAATCCTAAATCTCTGAAATAAAATGACTTGGGTATGTTCCCCGCCATTCCCTGCCTCCCATCTCCCAGGAGCAACATTTGCCCTTTAAAAAAGAAAGAAAAAAAATGACACTGGCTCCGATAAAAATCATATCCATTTACTGCAATGTCTTTTCCATGGCCACAAAAGAAAGGCCTTTATCATGCCCCGAATTAGATCTGTGATTTTTTGAATGACATGTATAATAATTAGACTGTGAGATGTGCAGTTAATCCATTTAAAGGTGTAGAGAAGTCCATTTAATGAACATTATAGTCATGTTAGACTTGGAAACAGCCAACTCTTTTGTTGAATAAAAAGAAGTTCAATGAGATTAACTTCTCTGAGTTGGTTTTAAAGAATAATCAAACATGTCCTCCTCTGATAGTGTACTGTGTCTTCCTGCATGACTCCTGCATACCAATGTCTTCCATCCCGGAAGACTGAGAATAAGGCCGCTGGACCTCGCATCGAAGTGAAATAATTACAAATTAAAAAAGATCACTCCTACTTTCTTGACTCGGTATAAAGTGATAAGAGGCCGAACCGCGCAAGCTTGTAATTATTCACAGAAAATGTTAATCTTCTGCTATGGTGTTCTCACTGGCAGCATTAAATGTATTCTGACAATTATCAAGTTTACAGTTTGACACGCAGATATTTCTGCTGGGAGACCTATTGATTGATCCTATCAGATTTGAGCCTCTGAATGAAGTCTCCCAGCCCACACCTAGGTGGCTGTTGGACTGGCCTCAGCACAGGGGCCACTTGCTATGAGTTAGAGTGGGTTAGAATCCAAGGGTCTCCGCTAGCCCCTGCTACTATGTTTAACAAAACAACAACAACAACAACAACAATAGACCAGAATGTAGAACAGAAGTAGTAGGTGCGATTCAAAGAGCTCCACATTGGACAAAGGAGGCTAAACCCAATTTACTAAGTCAGCTGTGCCCTTTCTGTTGAAACTTCCTATTTTGTCCACACGGAGATTTCCCACACTGACCCCCAAAGATGGGCATGGTCAAATGCAGTCCAGGGGTGCAGCTGCCCTTCCTCAGATGTCTTCATTGTAGCCCAGAAATTTAAACTTAAACCTCCATTATACATACATTATTCCCTCCCTGTGTGCAACCCTGAGGAATGTTAACACAAGCATGTTATAGATCTCAATTGCTTGCTTACTCTTAGAAATAAAACAAAATGAACAACAGTAAGACAAAAGGCACCAAGGCATAGGAGGCTCGGATGAACAGATTTAAATGTGGTATGAGCCCACAAGGTGCCTGGCTTTTCCTGCCTAACCTTGAAAGGAAGTGGCAGGCAGCAGAGTATTCTGTCACCTCCTGCCAATCAGAGATGGTTGACTATAGAGGTCACACTCCTAAGCAGCTCTGTTTTAGATCTACTTCAGATCAAGGGGCAACAGCATCCCAGCTAATGCAGCGTGATCTATCTTGTACAGCATCATCAGGCACTGTGCAGAAAGCTTTACCTTAAACCAGTCATGACATTGTAGGTCTGGAGAGGGGAAACCTCCAGCTCAGAGGGGAAAAAAATGTTTATAAATAAATAAAAGTGTGCCTTCCCAAGAAGAGAGCCAGCCATAACTATATCTACACCTGGCCAGATCAACCTAACTCACGAATGGAGCCTGAAGACTCCACACTTAGCCTCAGTCCCTATGTTTGCTTCCGTTTTGCTCTGACCCATCTATAATCTCCAGAGACAGTCACAGAAACCAAAATCAGGTGTTACAAATGCTCATCATTATTCTCGTCCACCGAAGCTACAGCCTTGGGAAAGGATGAGGGGAACAATGCCATGGCCCTTCAGACACCCTTGGAAAGGAGGTGGAAAGACTTCCTGTCTTGTTCTTTATTGTTATGACATTTCTCTCTCATTGTGTGTTTAGGCTGAGTAAGCCTTGTAATAGGTAGACAAACGTGCAGGGCATGCACATACTGGAGGGGTAAGAGCAGAGAAAACCTCAGATGCAACTGTGGGATCTACCATCTACGCACAAAAGTAAATAAATAAATAAGTTTTTGTTTGATAACTGTCAAGAATTTTCATATAGAAATTGCCTTCAGCACCTAGGTAACCCTGGCGAGTTCATCACCAGTCAAGTTTGCTAGCAACTCATCAAGTTGAAACTATTGAATAATTGCTTTATACAACCTGAATTCTAAAATTACAATTCCACCATGAATATCTACAAGATCTTTTTAAAAAAAAAAAAAAACATCGGCACGCTGGGTAGAATGCATTCATATGCAGAAAATGCATCAAAGTGGTTTTTATCTTGGCTCCTAAGCGTCAAGTTCTTCTTCCCTCCTTCACTGAAAGGATCATTTAAATGCGAATACATTTTTAGGTTAGGTTATTAGATTTTGTTCAGATTGCACAAATAATTATCATACTTGGTTCAGATGAGAAACTGCTCTAAAAGTTTCTCAATGCGATGGAAAATCTGATGAAAAGGAAGCAAAGGCAGAGGAGAGGAAAATCATTTGTCAAGATGTTGACCCAGCCTTGCCCAAAGATAATCAGTAGCGCCTATAAATACATGTGTGAGGGTTGCTGGAATACTTTTTTTGTCTTTTTAAGAAAAAGTCATTATCTTGGAAAGAACTAAGGAGTGGCCAGAAATCGCTATCATGGTCGAGAACGGACTAATCACTTTAGCCTCTTCCCTGACGCATTTATTCACCTTCCAATTCCTCACCCAATTAGAGGGAAATGCAGTGCTGTCCTGGTCAAGGAGGTAGGGATTAGGGTTAAGAAAACACTTGTGTTTGGAACCCCCTACCTCCCCTGGTCAGTGTGAAAGATTCTCAAAGAGTCTCCCAGCTTCACTAATCCGTGACCCTCAGCAGGGAGAAGTGTTAACAATTTAGTTTAAAACTCACACTCTCACACACATGCATCAAAAACGGCTTTTCCCCTTTGATTTGTAGGTATTAGTTGTTTTTCCAGGCCCCATTAAGGACTCTTCATCCTGTCCAGCAAGAGGCATTAAGCTTTCGCGAGTTAAAGTTGTTCCCAGCTCCGTGTTATTCAAAGGCAATTTACACTAATTATTCAAGTCCACAGCGCTACCCATATTAGCGGAATGAACCATCTCAGCAGGTAAAAAGTACTTTTGAAATGCTAATTTATTACGAAGGTACAAAAATGTCCCTGAATTCGCGGTTTTGGTTTGGGTTTTGGTTTGTTTTGTTTGGCCATTTTAAAGGATAGGACTGGGACTTTTTGGTACCCTTCCTTTTATTATATGAATGCTTTTATAATCATTTGCCTCTTAAACTCACAGTTGTCAAGCTGATGCTAGTGTGTCTTCCAGTCTTGTAGTTAGCTTAAAACACGTCTCTTAGCTGAGTTCTTTTTTCATTTTACGAAGGAAAGCCAAATGCGTCCCCTAGCCTAGACACATGATAAAGTGAACATGTAGAGATTTTTGTTGGTTGCTGTTGTTCTCATGCCTCAAAATCTCCTCTCTAGAGTGTGAATCATAATCACTAGCATCTTCAGAAGCCTCTTCCATATGTTATTGCCACAGTCGGTGCTCTGGCCTAAAATAAGCAGCAGAACCCAGACAATTTCTGCAGCTTATTTGTGGTCCATCCCACAAGGTGTTCGTGTGTGTGTGTGTGTGTGTGTGTGTGTTGTGGGGGGGGGAGGGGTTCAGTTTATGCTTCTGGAGAACCCTGGGTCCAAAGCACTTCATCATAAAGTTAGACGCTCTGGTTTGCCTTGTCTTGCCCATTCCCAAAGCGGGTGGGGAAAAGAGAGAAGGAAGGTGAATGAAGTTCCACCCTTTCCCTGTTGAGAGAGATATCAACAGCGACCCCTCCTGGCCAACCAAGAAGTTCACAGGGTACAAAACAGCGACCTGAACAGTAACAGGGTACAAACAGCAGCTAGTCAAAAATGAACGCTACTTTCATTTTTCATACTTCGGTCTTTCACTCACAAGCATTCCCACACAGATGCAGGGACAGGCTCTGCCTTCCAGCCGCTCAGAAAAAGGTAATAAAGATGGAACACAAACAATAGGGGCGGGTGGAGGGGAGAGTGGGCCCACCGCAAAGTGAGGTCCCAGCTCACCAAATAAGTACAGAAAACTATTCACGAAAGTAAAATTTTAAAATATCGCAAAGCACAAAAAGAGAGCCCAAGGTTGAAAAATAGGTGTAAAGACAGTCCCCCACCACCACGTCCCGAGGCACACAATAACGTAGCACATTCCAGGGCTTACAAACGGTGCGGGAGAGCCAAGCTGTCCACCATGACCGGAAAATGAAGGGGAGGAGGAGACTGGAGACAACAGAAGCAGACAAGGGCTCTCGCTCACGTGTCCTGGAAAATATTGTGAATCCTGTGCGTTCGAGGTCTCTGAACTCTTTGATCCCCTATCCACACGTACTCCTCAAAACCACAGGTTTGGACACCCTATCATATGTAGTTACTACCTGTGACTTGATTTTAAGCCACATAGCGTTCGCTAGCATTACTTTCTGTGCTTCCCAGTTTGGGGTTCTAGTATTTTCCCTCAGGCCAGAGGAATCCTGCGGTGTTAAATAGCCCCCTCCCCAGGTAGATGGGTCTTTGGAAGCCCAAGGACTGCCCCATATTTCTTTGCTATCCATCTCCTCATGCAGCCAGAGGCTTGACCACTCTCCAAGGGTCCTGACCCAGTCAGAGGACAAACAAAGTGCAGAAGCAATCCCAGCCAGTGAGATGGCAGATGGGATTGCTTCATCCTTTATGGCCCCTGCTCACAGGGCAACCTTGTCCTCACCCGAGAATATCTCTTCCCTTCTCTCTTGTAGTGAATGCATTTGTGAACCAACAACCAGTATCCCCCTAAGAGTACCCATAGTAGATTCTAGAACCTAGAGAACAGCCAGACAGGCAACAAGTCCCTATGGGTTGAGTTAACATGTAAGTCAACTAATACACATCATTACCAAAATGAATTCTAGTATACCTGAAAGTAAGAAAGCTATAATATAAGAAACCTGATTAGTAGTTTCCAATTGTCTAAGCATCCTTTCCTTTGTGAAGCTCCTCAACTAAGATGTTTGTTTATACACTCACACATGCACACACACACACACACACGGGGGGGGGGGCTTCTGAAAGATACACAATGGGTGGACTACTGCTAGCAACAAAGAATGACTTCTCTGTTCTAAAACTTGGTCATATGCTAGAATCTGTATTGAGGTCACTGAAAGAAATGCATCCCTTGGGGGTCTATAAATAACTAACGGAATAGGATGCTGTATGCTGCAATAATCCAGCATCTGCACATCCACACAAAAGACATGTCTTGTTATTGACTGCCTTCTCTGTGCTGGGCACCCACATGCAATACTTATGGTTACAGTCAAAGGGATGCATTTCCACCAAGTACTGAAGTGTTACTTACTAGGAAGTAGTAGGAGAAAGATCGCTAATGTGATCCTATAAACTAACTGTGCTCACCTGGAAGCCTAATCCTTCTATGGCCAGGGTTCAGTTCACACCAGGGGTTGAAAATGTCTTTTTGAATCAGATCGTTGAGTTCTGCACAGAAAATGTGGTAAAGATGTGACCGGTGTAGAAACGGTGCTGGCTGAACGAACCTTCTTTTAGTTTTTAGGGTTATTTCTCCTGTTATACAGAGTGCGGATGAGAGGAGGGGGTATAAGGGAGGGATGCTGAAAATACATAGAGAAAAAATTGCTTCCCATAGCCTCATGACACACCTTTGCCTGCAAATAATGGGTTTTCAATCACAAACCAATTGATTTAATCCTGTTTCTTAAAGACCTTTCAAGTCCCAGACCAACTTTAATTACAGAACATCCACGGGTGTCAGAATAGTACATGCCCATAAAGAAATCTTTTCCATGGCTCAGAGTGTTCCCTAGTTAATCTGACTGCCCCACCAACCACCACTCCCACCACTTAGTTTAAATTAATGAGGGTAGAATCACTCCTGAAATCTAAGAATCCTCTCCATCCTGATGAGACCATATACTCATTGGGAGTAACTCTTTAAGATGACTGGGGTGCTGGGAGGGCTGAGGGTGATGGTGCTGGACTCAGGGATGAACTGGAAATTCTGGGAAGGCTGAAGGTGGTGATGTTGGACTCAGGGATGAACTGGGAATTCTGGGAGGGCTGAAGGTGGTGATGCTGGACTCAGGGATGAACTGGGAATTCTGGGAGGGCTGAGTGTGATGTGTTGGTGTCAGAGGAGACAGTCAGAAGAGACAGAAGTTAGAATTGAGGTTCCTTTTCTTTTTATTTTAAAAATCATGAAGAACCAGTACTTTTGTCTTCCTATCAAAAGAAACATTAACAAATTCACGATTAAATTAAAGGCCTGAAAATCTCTAAGGAGTCTTTTATGATCTTTGGATCAATTGAAAAATAAAAACGTCCTATATGTAATAGTTGAAGTACATGTACAAACAGTATGAAGGTTTGATGATAAAGGTTGTGTAAAGTCAGCATTTTATATATACAATGTACAAGCGTGAACCTTTAATGGTGGCTTCAATTGTTAGTTTGATGGATTTCCTAAGAAACTGTATTAAGTAGCTTTAGGGGCTGCTTTAAATGCCTTCAAGTATTAACCATTGAGAAAAACAGCCCAGTTCAGAGACAATGGAAAGGCACTAGGCTTGGAGGATGTGATAATCAAATTTGTTGAACCCCATAAGACCCCTGTGGGTCTCACAGAAAAATAAAGGTTTTTATTAATTTGGACCTTGCCTTCCGTTGGCTGTAAGACTGCCCAACATCAGAAGAGAGCTGTGTGCAAAAGTAAGTTGTTTCCAAGTAACTATACAAAACTTTTTAAATTTTATGCCTATTGGTTTGTGTGATGTATGTATATGTGTACATACATGCGTATGGGTGTATTTACTTATGCATGTATGCATGGAAGCCAGAGATAGGCTTAGGTGTCTTCCTTTAGGCTTCCCACCTTATTTTCTGAGACAGAATCTGAAGTTCATCATTTTTTGCTAGACCGATTGGTCCTTAAGTCCTCAAGACCACTGTCTCCAAAACCTCTGACTAATACTCACCAGTCCTGACTTTTTATATGGGCTCCAGGAATCCAAATTCACATCCTCATGCCTGTACAGTGAACACTTTATACTGAGACATCTCTCCAGCTCTATATTTTTCTAATATTTGAGTTGAACACAGCTTGGTTTAAAGAACATGCATGCACACATCACATGTACATACACATATATGTACATATGTTTTATAAGGCCCAGGAGTTGTGTCTTTTCCCTAGCTGAATGAAATGCAGTTTGGCAGGTCTTGATGTATTTCTGTGTTCTGCACAAGGCTGTGGGCTCAAGCCAGCCTCTATCTAATTAATACAAGTCCTGCAGAATCAGAGGGTAGAAGAAGAAACTCAAAAAAAAAAAGAGAGAGAGAGAGACATTAGCTTGGATGCCTATCTCACTATAAGTATCCATTTATCTGCATGCCAGTAATGACTCCAAATATGCAAACAGATGTTTCTCTCATTAAATTGTATATGCAAATACTACTGGTAGCAGTGGCAATGTTGTCTCGGGGTTGAGAGATCGTTGAGGGTAATTAAAGGTTAATCCAGTTTTCGGTTCATAGAATATACAACAGGAATAGTTGCAAGGAAGTTTTGTCACTTAACCTTCAATTCACTACCAACAGTGCATGGGTTTTCTGCAAACATGTATTGCTAATCACTGTCCCATACATGTTAGATCAGCAGCAGCTAGCCGCACAGACCTATTTATTGCACTAAGTTGAGCGTTACCATACAGAACATCAATAAGAAAGGCTGTGTCTCCTCAAAAAGTGTTTAGCGCCCATCTACAGCTGTTGTGTCTGATTCCTAATAGAAAAATGTCTGGAATGATAGCAGTAACATTCTGTATCATGGTTTCACACACGGAACGTGAAGAAATGGCGGGGCTTCCAATGTATTAACCAAAATAACCCTGTTTTGTTACAACGGGATGAGTTGGAAATGTAAATGATTTGGCACCCTTTTGAATGGAAAATGTAACGCACTGGCTAGGTAACTTCCATTTTCCATTTGGAGGGGAGGGAGAGAAAACCCAGCAATTAAGGTCAGAAAAGTTTCGCATTCTGCAAGACTTGCAAGGTTAGTAGAAACTGTATGTGCACGCAGAGCTGGTGCAAAGGAGGCTTCCTGCATCTCTGGAATTACAAAGGAGGATTTATTCCCCGATCAACAGTTACAAAGAGCTTACCTTTGGTTTAGTGGGAACCGGGGTGCTCAAAGGGTAATCTCTTCTCTCCCCCTTACTTATTTAGTCCTTGATTCTACAACAAATGCACAGCTATTCACTCAGCATAAAGACCCCCATGCAAAGCCAGCACACAGGGTACCTGAGGTCTCCGGGATCTGGTAGATGAAAAGCATTGCCTTCTGCCCCCAGTAAGCAGTGAGCCCTACCAGATGCCCATCAGAATAAAATCGAACACTTCAGGGGGAGACCGATCCCTAACTTGTAATCCTCATTATACGTTGAGGGCTTTTAGCTAAACCCAAATTTAATTTGAGTGCTATGCCACCAGTAAACCAAAGCTGCTTTCGCGGTCACAATTCTACATTAAGCCAAACTCAAGACTTGGAAATTAAACTAAGGGTCTGCCCCCAACCTCTCCTGCTTTCTCATAGGAAAAGTGCCAACAGCCAAGGCAGAAAAAGAAAAAAAAAAGGAAAAAAGAAAAAAATGCCTTGAGAAACTGCATATTTTCCAAGAAAATGGTCTATGGATGCCTTGCCCAAAGCACCCCTTCGATAGAATATTAACCATACTTATTGACAAACCAGTTAGACAGCCATTGTGGTTTCAAAGGGGAAATGAAAATGTCTCACTATCAAGTTGTGAGGTTTATTTGTTAGCTTGCTTGCTTAGACATCAAACAATTTCACTTCTTTTTGCTACTATATATTTACTGATAGGTTTTTCCTTTTTATCTGCTTTTTTTTTTTCTGTCTGTGGTGACCTGTTATGTCCTTTCCAGTCAGAAGCTGGGAATTCTCAGCTTAAGAGAAGGAAACCCATCTGCCGCCACCTCTAGAAACAGAAGAGACCTTGCTGCAGCCTCTTCCAAAAATCTAGGTGTCTCTTAGCAGGAAGAGAAGGAACATGGCGTTTTCCAGGTCTGAGAGGGCCATGAAGAGACACAGCACAGCCTGCATTAGTCGTACATAATGCACTTGTGTTCCCTCAGGAACATATTAAAAGATCTGATCGCCTGCCCTCTCCAGGCTAATTTTGGATAACATTTGGAGATCTCCAGCCATACTCTCAGGAGACTCTTTGGAAATAACACGGCCCTGTGCTTCTCTATTTGTTAAGTAATTGAGATGTAATGGTGATTATTACATATTAAAAAGAAACCAAATTCCCCCTAGCACAGAGCAGCCCCCATAAGTGCTGTACTGCTCAGAACAGCAAAAGGATAGTATCAAGACTAAATCTGGGGAACTTGACCTTGGTTCGCAATCTTCAGACAGGGACAACAGAAACATCTCCCTCCTGCCACAAAAAGACATAGGAGGCCCTTAGTTTTGAGGGATTTTGACTCCTGTCCCCAGTGCTATAAAATATAAGGGTTGTTTGTGGTTGATTTCGTCCATGTCTTGATATGAACCTTTTTCTGACCCTTTCCCACCACCCAACAAAATCCAACCTGGTGTCTTAGTTATAACTGTTATTGCTGTGAAGAGACACCATGACTACAGCAACTTTTATAAAGGAAACATTTAACTGGAATGGTTCACTTACAGTTTCAGAGGTTCAGTCTATTATCATGATGGGGAACATGGCTGTGTACAGGCAGACGTGGTGTTAGAGTAGTAGCTCAAGTCCTACATCTTGCAGGTAACAGGAATAAGACTCTGAGCAGTATCCTGACTATAACAAACCTCAAGGCCCACCTCCACAGTGACGCACTTCCTCCAACAAGGCCACACCTCCTAATAGTGGCTCTCCCTCTATGAGATTATGGGGCCAATGACATTCAAACTACCACTCCTAGCTTTGGCCTGGTGAGATGTGAAAAATCTAGGACATCTGGAGCCCAACCAAGCAAGATGATGAAAATAAGCAATAAAGCTGCAACAGCCCAAAGGAAGGGTCTAGTTTGGATATCACAAATTGCCCTGAGAATGCTCCTAGGGGCCATTATGACTTCACCATTTCACGGGGTTTCACTATTTTCTGCAAGATAAGAAGTCATCCTCCTGCCCCTGCAGCACAGCTGAGAGGACTTGAGATGACAGCAGGCCTGCAGCAATAAACAGCCAGCTCCACACAGGCTGAAGTGATGTCAACGATAGACATAGGTGACACCAGCCTAGACAGAGGGTCAGCTTCACTTGGAGCATCTCTTCAGAGATTTCTAACACGGCCACCGCAATCATCGGTGCAGAATGGGCAAGACTCTCTCCCTCTTAGAGATGAGCACCCCATCACATTGCAGGTACAGCCCTGAAATATCTTTCTAAGTCATCCCACCGTAGTGCTATGCTGGCCTTCGAGTTGCTGAATTGCAGGAAGAGATTATCCACTAGAGCTAAGTCAGTTCTTTAAAGGGCATCATAGAAGCTCACCTTGGCAAGCTGGTCTCTACACACACACCAGCAAAAGTCCAGGCAGCATTGTGCACAAAAGCAGATGCTCTCTCTGAGGTCCCCACACATTCCCTCACTGGCCCGATTGGGCACAACACCCCTCCAAGTCATGGTGTCCTCATCTGCATAATGCCTAGTCCTCACAGCAAAAGACTGATTCAAAGATAAACCAAGCAAGACAGCTCTCACAACTGTCCTAGTACCCCGGAAATGGCCAGGGCAGCTGGGCCCGGTGCTTACAGGGTTTCATCCTCTAGTCCAGCATCAGTAATTGGACCACTGTGTCCATGTCAACACCACTATTCTTAACCCTAATGGCTTGTTAATTTAACTCATTAGAGGCTCTTAGCACTTGAAAGGGTGTTTAAAAACACAAACCAACAATTAGTCTTTGGGGACCAAAGAATAAATGCAAACATAATGTATCACTTTTCCTGGCTCAACAAACACCATTTTGATGTGCTAATGGCCCCTAGTGAAGGCAGTAATTTCCAGTTAAAGCAAGCCAACAGTCCAAATGCTGTCTCCACGAGGCCACAATCTGCCCCCGATCCTGAGAGTCAGCCAGGAATAAACATCAATCCAACAGCCTTCCCATACAAATAACATAAAAAGTGAAGTCATGTGTGTACTAGAAAATGGGCTGTCAAGAAACTGGCCTCACATGAAATGGAATCATTGAAAGCACTGGTCAGGAACCTGGGAACAAGGATTTGAGTCCAGCCTCTGACATTCCTCTATCCAGTGACCTAAGAAAGTCAGCACTAGCAAGTCCCTTAGTGAAGCAGAGGCAGACACACTCTGTCTACTCTGGAGGGTGTTGAGAAATCTGGTTCTGGGTGGGAGGCTTCTTAGTTACCATTCTGCATGGGAAAGCTTGTGATTTTGATCGATTCACCTTTGGGATAAGTGACTACGGAAAATGATCCTTGATGCACGTCAGGGGCAATGAGTGGTCTTGAAGAAGCGAAAGCCAGAGAAAAAGGTGTAGAAAATCTATGTACAGAACTGGTTTAAATTGTGGTAGAATATATGTAATACACAATTTACAAGTTTTTGCTTTTATGTTGCCTTTAGTCCACTAACAAGGTGCTGTGCAGCCACCAGCTCTACTTTGTTCTAGAAATTTTCATCACCCCCAAAAGGAAACTCCTGACACATTAAATACTTATTCTCCATTCCCTTCTCTGTATCCCCTAGAAACTGCCAATCTGCTTTATGCCTCTGTGGGTTTGACTGTAACAGACATTTCCTAAGAATGCATCATATAACCAATGCATGGCCTTAGGTTTCTGTGTTCTATCACCTGGCATAACTTCCCGAGGTTCATCACATTCCAGATGTGATGTACAGAGTATCCATAGACATCTTCAAACAACACAGTTGATGAAACATACCTTACCATTGCCAGGCACTGAGTACTGCACTGTGTGTGTGTTCTCACATCTTTAATCAGAAAATAACTATTATTCCCATTTTATGGGCAAGGAGTTAAAATTCAGAAAGATTTAATGACTTGTCTCAGCCCTGGTTTTTCAGATTCCAGATTTTTTACTCTGAACTGTATTTGATATTTGCACAGTCCAAGAAGAGCTGTGCAGAGTATTTGGCGGGAGGCCAAGTACAGATATTCCCAATATGTTCCGAAAAGAGGCCACTTGATAAACCTACAAGCCCTATCCTGGATGGTAACCATGGCCAGCTAGGAGGCTAACAGGAGAACAAATACCAGAGGTATGGCCTCTATGGCTGCCATTAGACTGGTCTCTTGCCGAACAAGGCACAGTAGAGCATCCATTCTTTTCCAGTGCTGTGGTCCTAGCCAGATGTGGTAGCACACACCTGTCATCCCAATAATCAGGAGACAGAGACTTGAGGATCTCAAGTTTGAGGACCATCCTGAACTACACAGGAAGACCCTGCTCACCTCTCCCCCAAATGCTGTGACTTTATTTCCAGGGACCTTGTCCATATTTAACACAGTTGATAACATTTTAGTTCTGAAAAAAATAACAACAAAAAAACCTTTCTGCCTCTGCTAAATGTCCTGTCTACTTTCTCTTGCATGATGCACAAATACAAATACTCAGATGTGGAAAAGTAGACAAGGAAGCCTGCGTATTCACCTCGAAAAAACATATAAAGGCCTAATAGTCATGGGGATGATAGATGCTATATATAGGAACAGATCGGGATTTGTACACTTGTGTACGAAGAGTAGCAGCTTTGATCAAGGAGAAGCTGACATTAACGTTAGCATTAGGTGGAGATCTGCAAACATCTTCGTTTTCTTATGATAGTTGACTTGTAGGTGCCAAACCACTTATCCCCCACCCAGCTGAGATGAATTTATAAGATATTCACAGAAACACAGTTTTCATTGTCAATCTGTATGGAATTAAAGGAAAAGTGGTATGATTTACATCCTAGCTTTGCCACCACATGCGTGTAGAGAGACCTTGGGGAAATCATTGGCTTTCTTGTAGGCTTCTCCCTTTCCAAAGTGGGCCCAAGGCAGGGATTTGTGACTCTCTGTAGTGTGGGTCTTCCAAGAATGCTGCAGTCAAGTTTCTAGCAGGGACCACTTGTTCACATGTCTTCCTGTATCCATGCTTCTACCTGGGAACACAACATCAAGGGAGGAAGTAACTCTCTCTAGATCACTTTCCCTATGCTCTTCTAACACCTGTTTCTCAATTTTCAGGGTAACAAAACTGTGCATCTGTGAGGCAGGACTCACAACTCCCTTTCATTCCCCCAACAGTGCTGTTGAAGAGACTGGTTACCGCCATAGAACCAGTGTGAAAGCTGTTCGAAAGGAAATAGCACATCTTGGTATTATTGTATGCAGTCTGGTCCAGGTATAATGATTGGAAGAACTGACTTTTTTAAAAAAAAAAAAATTACATGTGGTAAGGGCCAGTCTCTGACCTCAGAGGCACTGTAGCTGGAAGATGAGAGAGGCAGTGGTCAGTTTCCAACACGTCCCTCGGTGAGCGGCTTCAGTACGTTAAGATGACTTTAGTGAGTAAGACATTCAGCCTGCCTGATGACAGTTCATACCCAGGATTCAAACCCAAGATCATCATGGACGGAAGTACATTGACTCATGGGAACTATGGTCCTAATTACATGGGCAGCAAGTGGAAACTAAATACTTAACTTGCAAGCATAGCCTGTGATTGTCTTCCATGTCAAGTATTCATCTTGGAATTTCAAAGTTGAAATTTCCAACTTTTTTTAAATGTGAACATGTGTGTGCTGTGTGTGTGTGTATGTGTAAGCATATTTGTGTGTGTGTGTGTGTAAGCATATTCGTGTGTGTGTGTGTGTGTGTGGGTGTGTGTGTGTAGGCTAGAGGTTGATGAGGAAGAGTCTCTCATGTTTACCCAGACCTTGCCAATTCAGCTAGTCTAACTAGCCTGCTTGACCCAGGGATCTGCCTCCTAAGCACTGGGAGCTTTTCTATCATGGCTGGGGCTCCAAACTCTGGTTCCCATGTTAGTGATTTTCCCAAGTCTGCAATGTCCAACTTTTATTCTTATTTCCAGAAAATCTGCAGTCAAGAGAACCAGAGGAAAGCTTTGTGGATTTGGACTGAAATTGTCTGTGTATGAATCCTATCTCCAGTGTTTACCCATCTGTGTGGCTTAACTAAATCAAGTGACCACCTGATCTTTCATTTCTTCATCTATAAAATGAGGAAAATTAAAATCTCCTGGAATTGTTTGGGAGCTTAAGTGGGGAATATCCAAGTTCTGCCTGAAAAGCCTTGCCTACCCTGAGGCATTCCCGAGCTGCACTGAGGCCTAATAGCGAGGTCAGGGAAGGGGGAGGGGCAGAATTCAGCCCAGGTTTTTCAATAATTAAAAAATATTTTTCAAAATTGTTTTCCAGAAATGGTGTGAGTGAATGTGCATGTGCGTGTGCGTGTGTGTAAAAGTGGATGAAATTTACTAATTTAAATCTTTACTAAAAATGGAACTTCTGTACTTCTAATTGCAGAATTCTGAAAAACAAAACAGGTCTCTCACCTGCTTCTCGGCAAGTCCAAGGGGATTAATTTGTCACTCCTCAGAACAACTCTTTGGAGGGATCCCCTCTTGCTCCTCTATTCTCACATTAATTAAAAGACATGCCGCGTGCACTTGGAACAGGAGAAATGAAGAGAAATAGACGTGCCACCCTCTGGGGATAGCACACAACTCAGCAGCCACCTGGTGCGGGAGGGAGAGTCCTGGCCAAAGTGACCATCGCCATGGTCACTAGTTCACCTCCCAACCTCCACAGGGACCCTCGGGTCTCATTGTTTGCAGGATAAAGTCCCATAGCTGGTATTTAGGAGGAAGACTTCTGTTTAGGCCTAACCTTCAGGGATAAAGGCTTTTGAGAATAAAATGGAAACTCACTGATTTCTTCTTTTTAAGAAACAATAGATATAGGAGGGTGAGGACTTTGGAAACAAACCCCAACTCGGTTGCCAGAAACTGAGACTATTGTTGAGATCAAACATTGGATACTATCTGTACTTTTGATAATCTTTGGATTTTTTTTTCCAGATCAAAGTCTTTCTCTGTAGGTTTGTGTTGATCAGATTTGTGGTCTGCTGGAGATGTTGGCATTCTCCTGTAACTCTTTTGTCGGAGCCCATGAGGGTCCAGCATAAATTCCCTAACCCGGTTGGAACAAAGTCGCGAGGAATAAAACTGACACAACTTACAGTCATCATGGAAGGGCAAGATCTCTCTCCAAAGATCACCCATTTATTTTTCAAACAGCTTATATATCCTCACAAGAATAGAGCGGGAACACATTAGGCTGTCTCCTAGACAACCAGGTGCATGGGCTCTGGTCACACCTGCCTCTAGCAGTCAGGTAGGCCATGAATTATCGTCTCTATAAGACATCCTCCAAATTACAAAGGAAGGAAGCACCAAACATCTCAACTCTTAAGACATTGGCTTTGGTCAACATCTCTTCTCAGGCCATCTACATTCTAACAAAAGAAAGCTAGGAGCAGCACATCCTGGCTTTTGTTAAGGCAGAGACAGTTTGTCTGCAGAGCTACGTGATTAATATAAATATGGGCCCACACTCTTTTGCTGTGGCTCAAAGTTTATATTAATCCAGGACATTTCTGTATGAGTCAAACGCAAATGACTTCCCTTTAAAACATGTAAAGCAGTTGCTACATTGTCAACTCCAAGTATAAAAGACTGGAGCCGGGGTGGCAGTTCAGCCATAAAGTATTTGCTTGGGGAAAAGATTAATTAAATAAAATCCAAATAATGCCCAATAACCAACTGATAGAATGAGCTTTTCTGGGGCACAGAGCTAATCTGCCACAGATGGGGTGCCAACATCATCTGCAAGGTGGGTAGACTCTCCTTTCCTGCCCACCTGACAGACGCCAGCAAAGTTGGCTGACACCAGGTAACCAGTGTCCTCAAGCTTTTCAGGAACCTGTACTAAGAGGCCCTAGGCCTGGTTATTTATGGTAATTACAATACAGACTTCCTCACACTGCCTGGACAGAGGCAGCAAGTTCTTCATCATTCTCTTCAGTCACGTGAATAAAGAAAATAAAAAGGGGGGAGCATAAACACCATTGCTCCTTTGTAGTCAAAGGCCAGGGTGAGTTTGAGAGGAATAAATCCAAGCAGGTAATCAAACTAAAAAATAGCAAGTGCAGTAAGGGAAGTCCTTCCGCCAGCCAGGAGCCAGGGCTGACCAGCTTTTCCTTCTGCAGTTGGTAAATAGCAGGCCTTTATTTACCCGCAGTTGTTTTTTCCCATCTTGAAAGATATTCAAGGCTAGTGTTTGCAATCACTTTACGTGGAAAGACAGACATCTATGTAAAAGTTAAAATAGATTTAGCCCTAATTAAATCTAGGCTGCCCAGAGAAAGGAGGGGACAGGAGCACTCGTTAAGCAGACGAAGACGTAAACACAAATGCTTTCTCTCTGAAATCCGAATTACCCCAAGCTGGCATTCATCCCTAGCCACGGGCTCAGAAAAATCCCATGACTAGGAGCCGCTGGGTTTAAGAACTTTAGACTCCTCATTTCAAAAAGGCGCTTCTCCTCGTGGTACAGGCAAGTACCCTCAGCTTCAACCTGGCAGCCTCATTCAAACGACCAGACTTCTCCAATGTTCCCATTTTAAGCTTGTAGCAGAGAAAACTCTCTGGTAATGAGTACCCTGCCAGTGACAGAGCCTCTGCATCTAATTTGTCCTCCCTCCAGGCCCTGCCCAGAGAAATGGTTTACAAGTCTTGAGAGTCTGGAGGGGGAGGGGGGATCTAAAGGAATTCTCTGGAGAAGGAATGAAGTGCTATCATTGAAATCTTTATTTATGTGAAGAGAACGAGCTAAAACATTACCTCAGAACGCAAGATTACAACATCAGTGGGATGTAAAGTAAATCTATTCTTAGTGGTGACACACCAGAAACCCATAATCCTTTCTCAAAGCCTTTTTGTTATTTTAATGTCCAACAAATTATCCTTTTAAAAAAAAAAGAAGAAGAAAACCACTTAGATTTGAGAGGTTCCTTTGGCTCCAGGAAATGTAATTTTACCAAAAAAAAAAAAAACAAAAAAACAAAAAAAAAACTAAATAAATAAATAAATAATAAAATTCCCATAACTGAGACTTTGCTAGTCTAGTATGTAAGAGACCAAGGTAATTTCTAGCTTCAGTAGAACTGAGCACAAAGAAGTGACCACCAGGATTGGCTTCAAGTTACTATGGTAATGGTAGCCCTAAAAAGTACTGAAGCAGGGCATTTGGGGTGGCTTATTGGAAACTTTGGCCATTCTTTTATTTCTTTTTTTAAGTGGCTGTATATAGATGAGCAAGCTGCGGGGCATGCTGCACTCTCTGCCTTTTTATGTCAGCCACATCTGGACCAGTTACCCTACTAATTACCTCAGAAAGCTGTGGTTCATTCTGGGTTTTAAAAAAAAATAAGGTTTGATCAAGGAAGGACACCCCCCCCCCCCCCCCGAAAAATCTTAGATAGGAGTGGATAGCCCAGATGATACAATGTTTCAAAGTACTTCTGTTGCAGTTTCCGCTGAGGTCTACATCCAGAACAGCTTCAAGACTGCTGGCTGAGATGATCAAGGCTCACAGATACTCCGGTCAGGACAAGACCATAATCCTAAATTTTCTTTAGATCCCTGTAAGATTATCAGTGCCCCCAGTCAGCAGGAAGTAGCCTGGAAAACTACGCCCTCATTCCCCAAAAATGGATTATGGATGTTGGTCTTTGTTTAAAGTGTTGGTTATGGATAATGGTCGGGAGAAAAGCTAAACAAAGGTTAGATTCAGAGTTCTTGTTTTGAAAAAGAGGGGAAGTGCTGTGGGAGAATGCTCTTGTACAGTGTAAAGATTTGTCACCTATATTAGTTTATTAGTTTAATAAAATGTTGATTGGCCAGTAGCCAAGCAGGAAGCATAGGTGGGGCAACCAGACTAAGAGAATTGTGGGAAGAGGAAAGGCAGAGAGAGAGAGAGAGAGAGAGAGAGAGAGAGAGAGAGAGAGAGAGAGAGAGAGAGAGAGAGAGAGAGAGAGAGAGAGAGTCGCAAGCAAGATGCAGAGGAAGCAAGAAGAGAATGCCTTACTAAGAAAAGGTACCAAGCCACATGGCTAAACA
Source organism: Microtus ochrogaster (assembly GCF_000317375.1). Taxonomy (NCBI): domain Eukaryota; kingdom Metazoa; phylum Chordata; class Mammalia; order Rodentia; family Cricetidae; genus Microtus; species Microtus ochrogaster. The sequence continues at coordinate 87,627,245 of NC_022015.1, forward strand.
CAGATAAGAATTATGGGTTAATTCAACTTGTAAGAGCTAGTTAGTAATAAGTCTAAGCAATAGGCCAAAGAGTTTATAATTAACACACCCTCAGCTTCAACCTGGCAGGCCCATTCAAACGACCAGACTTCTCCAATGTTCCCATTTTAAGCTTGTAGCAGAGAAAACTCTCTGGTAATGAGTTCCCTGCCAGTGACAGAGCCTCTGCATCTAATTTGCTTCTGTGTGTTTATTTGGGACTGAATGATTGTGGGTCTGGGCAGGACAGAAACTTCCATCAATATTAAGTTTCTGCTAAGAGATCCAAAAACCATCCTAGGGAATTGGGATAGCTATACCTATATGAAGTTCAACCTTGGTTTTCTTTTCTTCTTCTTCTTCTTCTTCTTCTTCTTCTTCTTCTTCTTCTTCTTCTTCTTCTTCTTCTTTTTTTTTTTTGCATGTGTATGATGTCTGTATGCATATGTTCACATGGTGGGTCACAAATATGCAGGTGTGCGTGTATGTGTTTGTAGAAGCTGGAGGTTAGTGGCAGGTGTCTTCCTGAAGCAGGGTTTCTCACATGATTTGATTTATCTAGGTAGTCAGCTTGCTCCAAACATCCCCTATCGAGCTCCTAAGCACTGGGATTATAAATGGGACACTAAGTGGGTCCCAGTTTGTGGAGCAGAATTCACACGGACAGCAAGCACTTACACAACTGGATAGACTCAGAGAGGATCCAGTTGCACCAGTATCCTGTCTGTAAGATGGGACTAATACACACTCATCTCAAAAGATTGTCCTTAGGATAAACCTAGCTTAATGCAGTCGGATGCAACCTATATCTGACTTTCAAGGAGTCCTTGATCAGACCATAACCAGAAGGCTTTGGGAATCAAGAGAGAAACAGTACCTATGACCGTTGACACTTACTTACCAGAACAAACTTGCTTAAACACACCACTTCCTGTCTCTGAACACCCACACCCACACTGTTTCTCCTCTCATTGGAAAGTGACTGCACGGGGGGAGAGGAGTGAGACCATCTGGTCCGTTCCCTACACACACAGAATTGGAAAAAGGTGCCCAGGTGTCACCTGTCTTCTCGTCGTTTATCTAAGGGCCGGCAGGAGTCAGCTGTGAGCCACATGTTCAGTCACCTCCTGAGCCAAAAGGGGGAGGGGGCTGGGAAGCCAGAGCAGCAAAAATGGCAGCTCTCCCGCTGCCCATTCTCCCAAGCTCTTCTCCCCACACCCGCATCCTGCTTTGAGCCACACTTTATATTTCTCTTTGACAAACCCTGGTGCTTCCCCTCTTGAGGACTGGCATACTGCCTCTTTTGAGTCAACAGGGTTCCAGAAGGAGGTGGATTGACCCTGCGTGTAGCCACCTGCAGAACTTCAACCAAGTCCATCTCCAACTGGTCCATGCCAGCCCAGCTCTACTTCAGGGTCACAGAAGTAAGCACAACTCAGAAATCCAGTTGTTTTCTTCTGGAGCCACGTAAGTTCCTCTGGGATCAAACACATGGGTCTGGTCCTTCTGAACAAGGTGTATTTTCACTTCTAATCTTTAGCCCGACACACAGCAAACAAAGGTAGTGAAACAATCCTGCCTGTCTGCACTCCCTACTGACAGAGAGCAGATCCCATCAATAGACTGGCTTAGAAAGTGTATTTAAAGGGAAAAGTAAATCGTATTCTTTTGGCAAGGAAGTGTGAGATTCCTGAGATAGCGCAGTGGTGGCATCTCTGGGCTGGTCAGAAGCCATGCTGTGGTGTTCATGGCCACAGTGGAAAGCGGGAAGACCGCCACCGCTGGAATAGGGAACTCAAGTTCCATGCACACTGTGATCTTGTGCACAGCAGGGGCTCCCAGACTCTGTAACACACTATTCTTAGAAGCACATAAACCGGCTCTACTACGTAGGCTCCCTTTTATCTTTGATAGGTCTTTCTTACTCCCACAAACAAATGCACAACAGCCATGGGAGCAGAATTTATTATGACTTAAGGGCAGAACAATACAGTACTGACAAGTACAGCTTATAAAGATGAACTAACTGAATTTCAGTGATGGGTTCCTCCCACTAATTGAATGACGTATGCTCGACCATTGCTTAAACACCTAGCACCTCCGTTTTCTCATTTATAAAATGGGGACAACGGTACCCACCCCACAGAATGGTTGGAAAGCTTGGGTGGATGAATATTTGTGATGAGTACTTTCAATAATAGCCAATAAGGTAGCAAATACATGTCTTCCATTAGACAAGTATCTCACACGTGAGTGATAGAGCCAGCCTCCAGAATGGCCCCAATGACTCTTATCCCCCACCACAGTTTCTTCTACATTGACGGGATGACTGACCAATAGCACACTGAAGGGTTAATGGAGTGTGACATCTGAGAACAGCTGTAGGAAAAAACCTCTAGACTAAGACTAGAGGGCCACCCAGCCAGGACATGGGGACAGGGAGAGCACCTGGAGGAGGGGCAGCTGCTCAGAGGATGTATATGATTTAGACATGCACACCCAATCTGGATCTCTGGCTAAGAGGGGAGCAATGTAAGGCAATATGTCAATGCCCTGAGCAAGAGAAAAGAGGCCTGGGCTAAGGACAGTGGTCCAGGCATCCAGGCATTAAAATCCAGAGTAGAGGGATTACGGAGAGCTCCCTAGGCAGGAAGACTTCCTAGGGGAGACACATCCTGGCCTCTAGTAGATTCCAGCCTGTGTCTGGAAGCCAGACTTTCTCTCTCTAGGGTTCATAGGCAGGATCATGACTCAGAAGGCTGTTAGTCTACCTCTATGGTCTACACACCCAGATTGCATAGTTTATATCGTATGTCAGATTTTTTTGATCTGGAATCAACCAAGACACATGCCTCTGAATTGGTGTGTGAAGTCATTTCCAAGAATTGGAAGAGGAAGACCCTCTTCTAGAGTGGGTGACACCTTCTGGTGGCAGCACAAACATAAAAATGTCCACAGGAAAAGCAGTACTTCCTGGCCTGCCTACCTTCACTTATTGCTGACAAGTCTGTCTCTCCTTGTTGCTGCTACCAACTTTAGCTGATGTCAGAATCTAGCTTTTGCTTTTCCAATGTGGGCTAAAGACCAGGGGTTCTCCAGGAATCCTCCAGGCCTTTAGTACCAGACTGGGACTATAGAGGATTCAGTCTCATATACTGAAGTTATGGGGTTTCCCAGCCTTTCTAGTGTGCAGAGAGCTATTGTAGGACTACTCATTCTTATCTAATAAATTCCTTTCATACCCTAACCTATTCATTCTATCAGTTCTGTTCTTCTAGAGAATCTTAATACGGGATTATGACTGGACACTCTCCACCCATTCCCACCAGAAACCCTGGGTGGTCAAGAGCTTTGTGACCAGTTGACAGAGCCATTCTTAGAGGCTCATGTAGACAGCAAGAGACCATCTAGCAACCCTGCAGGCTCTATGCTCCAGACACTCGGGGTCTAACAAGGATGAGGACAACCAGCAGATACTCAATGTTAATCTTCCAAAGTATCAGAACCCACTGCAATATTTTGATCCAAACACAGTGATGAACCTAGGAGGGAGGCCTCAGTGGAAGAAGCCGGTTCCCTAGCAGACAGAGTCAAGTCTGATCTGATCAACTTCCAGGGAGCGTCAAACTTTTTAAGGACCTTTTCTTTCTTCTTGACTAGAAACTTCCCTTTGAAGAACCTGTGCCTCAGAGCTGGGCAGAAGAGCTCTGTGGATGTACAGATGGGGAAAAAAATGTTGTCAGTCACATCTAGGTGTGAATAGCCTCAGCTACTGCAGCCTTTTCTTTGGAGTGAGTCTGGTCCCAGGAGACAATGAACTGAGGTAAGAGCTGGTGGGAAGGGCTGGAGAGATGGCTCAGAGGTTAAGAGCATTGCCTGCTCTTCCAAAGGTCCTGAGTTCAATTCCCAGCAACCACATGGTGGCTCACAACCATCTGTAATGGGGTCTGGTGCCCTCTTCTGGCCTTCGAGCATAGACACAGACAGAATATTGTATACATAATAAATAAATAAATATTTTTTTAAAAAAAAGAGCAGGTGGGAAAACCTGGCCTGACATGGGGAGAGAGTAGATATGATTTGCTGAACTAATTCTAATCTTAATAAATACACTAAAAATGAAAATTCTGTGGTCAAAATGAGATGACCCTTAATATAATGACTTTTCCCAACCAGAGTTGTGGCTCTTTTTCTAGCTCACTCTCTGGAAAGCGGTTTTAGGGTGCTTCAGTCTCTATCCTACCCAACTTGATTTCCTCTGCTGGGACTTATCCTGAAGGGAGCCCTGTGGATTGTTTTGTGAGCTCCTAGGGGCCTGACAGCTCTGGACTTTCTTACCCGTGTTGTCTCTGAGTTGTCCGCTTTTGCTTTCCTGAACATAGCGGTGACTACTTGGAGGTTTTCTCTGGTCCATCAGATGCCTTACTGCTTTTTCTGCAGCACAGATGCTGATAATGTTCATGTACAGAAACTGGTGCCTCCCCCAACCACTTGAATGCTAACGTTCATGCTTTGACTATCAAGTGGTTTCACTACCTTCTTGTTTTTATGAGATTTGTTAAAATCTGAACACTACCTTGTCATCATGGTCAGCTCGTGGCTCTCACGGTTTAATGGGCAATGCTGACAAGTAGTGTAGGCAAAGAATAGATCCAGAGAGAAACCACAGAATAAACACAATAAACAAACTTTCTGATTCTCTGAAAACAGCGGTCTTCTAAAAACATGTGGATCCATTATCTTCATCCTAGTAGCCAACCGTGGCAAAATTTCAAAACTGAGAACTTTCATACACACCTGGCTGTTTGAGTTTCTTTCTAAATTATGTGTTTTTTTATTTTTTTTTGAGATTATAATTACATCATCTCCCTCTTTCCTTTCCTCCCTCCAAATTTCAAATATACTCTTTGCTCTGTTTTGAATTCATGGCTTCGTAAAATCGAACATCTAGTCTAAGTACCCCGTGAATCCTTTGCAATCCTTGTTCCACCGTTACCTTTCCTTTGTGTTACCTGCCTCGTCCCTTCAGAGCAGAGGTTCTCAGCCTTCCTAATGCTACTGAATCCTTTAATTCAGTTCCTTTATGGTTGTGCTGACGCCCAACCATAACTTCATAACTATAATTTTGGTGCTATGAATCGTAAGTATCTGATATGCAGAATATCTGATATGTTACCCCAAAGGGGGTCATGACCCATAGGTTGAGAACTGTTTTAAAGTATGGAACCACCCTCGATCCAGAGAGAAAGCCACCATGCATACATTATGTAAAGCTTAAGAATGAGACAAAAACTTTGAGCGATCTTATCTGTCATTTTTAATTACTCAATTAACATTGCCAAACAGAGGAATATAGACCCAGAGATTGTTAATCTGTTGTTTTAAGTAAATGATGGTTATAAATATATATGAATGATGATGATGCTCATAGGGGTAATTTTCCACCCAGCTGTATTCATGGCACCCAAAGGACACCGGAGCTGGAGGAGCAACATATTTTTACAAAGATAGCAAGTCTGCCTTCTGGGAAGGGAAAAGAGGCATCTTCAAGTGTCCAGAAGTCTAAGATGCTTTTCCTGGGGCCCAATTTCTCAGCCTGCTTCAGGTCTTTCCAGATACATTATCCTAACACAGAAAAGTTCCAAGTCAAAGCTCCTCAACAACAGAAGGAAACAAAAGCTGTGACTCGTTCACACTGTCAAGATTAAATGGCAGATGTACAGAGAAGTGCCAGGCAGTGCCACAAGCAGCGTCTTCAGAGACTGATGACGTGGCAAAGCTAACAATCACGGAGAGCAGGAGACATGTGGATCTAGACGTTAGGCTACATCTCTGAGCAATCGTGGGGTTTCTGAGTGTCAATGCCATGTAGCCTTTAGAGATGTACTACAGAAAGGCTGGACTGGTTACTCAGCACAGATGTACTACAGAAAGGCTGGACTGGTTACTCGGCACAGATGTACTACAGAAAGGCTGGACTGGTTATTCAGCAGAGGTCCCTCCTCTCTCTCACCACGAGTCCTTCGCCTCTGCAAAGAATCCTCTTCTTTCTCCTCCTCACGTTCTAGAGTCAAGTTCCATTCCCATTTCCTCAGTGAAGTCCTAGCTCCTTCCTAATCAGGTCACAACCTCATTGAAATCCCTTCTGGAAGCACAGGCACCTTTATAACATTTATCCCAGATATAGTTTTTTAAATCTTTTTTTTAATATTTTATTTATTTATTATGTATACAATATTTTGTCTGCATATATGCCTACAGGCCAGAAGAGGGCACCAGACCTCATTACAGATGGTTGTGAGCCACCATGTGGTTGCTGGGAATTGAACTCAGGAAGAGCAGGCAATGCCCATAACCTCTGAGCCATCTCTCCAGCCCAGTTTTTTAAATCTTTGTGGGTGCTGGGTGATCCTTTGGTGAACTCATTCTTCTACACTAGGCTGCAAGCTGCAAAAGGAAAATGACTGTAGAAAAGGCTGCATCCTGTCCTGTCCTATCCTATCCTATCCTATCCTATCCTATCCTATCCTATCCTATCCTATCCGTCTGTCCTGTCCTGTCCTGTCCTGCCCTGCCCTGCCCTGCCCTGCCCTGCCCTGCCCTGTCCTACCCTACCCTACCCTACCCTACCCTACCCTACCCTACCCTACCCTACCCTATCCATCCTAGGACAGTTGGTGCCTAGAAAATCGGTATGTAGGAATAAGGGTGTGTTGAATGATCAGATAACTAAAAATTTCTTCTGATTTCGCTGAATCAAGACACCAGGATCATCTGCCTCTGATTTTTCTACTTCTCCTGACCATGCCACACCAACCAGCCAGTCCTCTTTGACATCAGGTCACCTGCAGAGCTTCCCATGCATGTCTGTGTAGATGACTCTACAGAAGTCACGCCTGCTCACCAGTGAGACAGTAACCTGATGCGGTTTGCCTGGCAACCATGGTAATCTAACCACACGACTCTGCTGTCGTTGTCATTGTTTTGCTGGGTGGGGTCTTCCGGTCTTATGACTCATTGGCACAGCAGAAGATCACGGAAACTTTAAATTTCATGTAGATGTGTGATTTTTCACATACCTTCTTTTTCCTTATTCCCTGAAAACCTAGTTTGCCAAGGACAAGGATAGGACAATAATACAGCCCTAGTCCAACTTCGGGCTTTGGTTTTGCCATTTCTATGAGTTTAGTCTTGAAAAGTTCTACAATTTTCTTGTGTTGTACTCTTCCTATTCAGATGGCATGTTGGAAAGAGAAAACTGAAAGGGCTACCTGAATACTAATCAGACACAGAAACAGCAACGATCAGGTAGTAATTGTATTAATAGTGATCAACATCCATAACTGTCGCTAAATTCTCAGGACAGCCCTCACAAAGTAGTTATTATTCTCACTTACAGACGAAGAACACACAAAAAACTTGTCCAAGGTCACAGAAGTAGGAAAAGCAGAGTCGGAGCACAGCTGTCTGCACACCCTCCTCAGGTCACGGTCATCTAACATGTCACAATCAAGGCGTTAACTTCATGTGTATGGCAATACATTTCTTAATATCCAGCCCATGTGATCAACCATCATCTCGCCCACTGATATTTAAAAGCATAGGCGATGAGCAAGGTGCATGGTTGACAGACTAGGAGTTCCTTTCTAATTCTGACTGTATGTATACTTCTGCTGGCCATCCCAATTTTCCCTTATAATGTCTTTCTAAAACTAGAATTCAAATAGGTTCCTAAGTAACAATGCTTCTTTCCTAACAGGTACGCTCACTCTTTACATGCCCGAAAGTATTCTTGATACAGACAGGTATTATTTCTACATTCTTCTCAGATCTGTGAAAGCTAGCTATGGCTTCAGGTGTCTACAGAGCTGACTGAGCCAGAATGCCATGTTGCCTACCATTAACCATTCTGTACCGAAGGAGACACTGTGGGCTGAGGACAGAGATTGTTCAGACTCAGGCTTGAGTTTCACAATATCAGAGACATTATAATCATTCCCCACCCCTCACCGTGTGTTTGTGCACGTGTGTGTGTTTCTTTTTCCAGTACAAGGACAGATGAATGCTTTAAGGTTCCAGTCAACTGTCACTACCCCTTACAAGAGTGATCTAACCTTTACAAAATCTTCACATTTCCATTGTTAGTTGCACTGGTGATTCTGCTGCGTTACCTTTCCTGCTTAAAAAGTAAATTAAAACAATCTAAGAAGGCAGATAATGTTTAATGGGAAAGGGCAGCGATGGGCTAATGGTTGCTTAGCAACCACTAGACATTGTTTGCTGCCTCACTCCAAAGAAGCCACGTTGGTGGCTGTAATCCTCCTGCAGCCCCTGGACAGTGTACAATGCATGAAAATTCCCTCTGGGCCCAAACAACTCCATTCTTTGTCTTGTGGATGTTTCCTTGTTCAACCCCAAATGGAGAACACACACTGCTTAATTCCTGAATATTCTACTGCTGACACCTTTCTAGAACTCTGGGTGGGTTCTCCAGATCTTCCTCCGGGTGGCACTACTTAGGGTCCGCATCCTTCTCCCCACCCCTTTGGTTTCCCCTCCTGTTGATCAATGACCAAGCCTCTTAAATATTTTTGGAGGTCAAACAAGATACTTGATTGGTTGTTTGCCTCATCTTCCTTCCAGGAAAGTCTTGAATGCTCAGTTTCTTAATTTTCTGACAGTAGAATTTTTTACAACTAGAGAATGAGAAAAAGAAAAAAAAATGGAGAGAAAAGTACACTAAGTACACTGAGAATTTTTAAGACCGTAAACATAGACAATAAGAAAGTTTTTTTTTACTTTTTATTGATTCCTTGTGAATTTTACTTCATGCACCCCAATCCCACACATCTCCCCATCCCTCCATATCTGCTCTCTGTCCTTGCAACCTCCCCACCAAATGAAAACAAAAAATTAAAAAATAATAAAAACCTCGCCATGGTAACTGCAGTGTGTCACACAGCTTTTGCCCAAACAGCTTTAACAGTGAATGTTCACTGCAATTAGACATTGGTCTGACGGAGGTCTCTGGCTTCTGCTACACTATCAGTGCTGGATCTTTTGGGCTGTCCTGTTGTTGCCCTGTGTCATGGAGATCCGGCAGCTTTGCTTCTGCAGGACCAGCCCCTTCACAGGCTCCAGCAGTTCTTAGATGGGGTGGATGTTGGGGGTGTGCCAGCTCAAAAGTCCTGGATCTGGACCTGGGTGACAGCTGAGCAGGTTAGCCCGCCTACTCTCCTGCACCTGTACCAGGAGGGCCAGCTCTCCTGATGGTCCCAGGAGAAGGGCAAGACTAGCTTTCCTAGCTGCTGCAGCAGCTGGCTGGAAAGTGGTGGGACCAGCTCTCCCATGCTCACAGCTCATGCCATCAGGGCCAGCTCTTCCATGCCCATGCCACAAGGGCAGTTTTCCAACACTATCCTGTAGAGGGGCAGGGCCAGATCAACACAGTGCCAAAGCTAGCAAGGGGCAGGGCCAGCTGCTCCACTCTTAGCCTGGGTGGGGAGTGGACGGGTAATAATTCTTATAATATTTACATTAGTTTGTCTTGATGATCATGATGAGTCTCAAAATCCCCAAACTACTTTACCTTTGCTGTCCTTAGGTCCTAATGTGACTGAAAGTGGGTCTTATGTGCCCTACACTAAAACACAGTTTCAGTGTGATTGATGGCTTGCTGAGCAGGGGATAGTACATAGGAGCCAAATTGTTAGCTACAGTGTAGCCTGAAAACCCAAGTGTGCTAAAACAAGTATTTCCACAGATGTGAGAAACTTAAAGATATGTCAGGACTAACTGTGCGAATTAGTATTTATGGCCACATGCATACCTCCCTACAGAAAAGCTCTATAACCTTCTGCAGCTCAAAAATCAGCAACATAGGAGATGAGAAAACAGCATTCTGTATTATCTCTGCTTTCAGAAATATATATTAAGGACGATTTAGCATAGAAATATCTCTGGACAGGTAAAATGAAAGAATCTTTTTGTTCCTTGGTCCATTAAGTCTATCAGTGAATATTTATTAAACACTTGCCACATATGAAAATGTTGTGGAATATTACTTTAACTAGGCAAAGATGTGTTACATTTGTTTATGCTGCCAAATATTACTTTAACTGTGTAACCAGGTGTTACTTTTGTTTATGCTGCATCTGTTTAATTATGTAAAGATATGTTGCATTTGTTTCAGCTTGCCTGCCTAAGGCACCCGATTGGTATAATAAAGAGCTGAACAGCCAATAGCGAGGCAGGAAAGGGATAGGCGGGACTGGCAGACAGAGAGAATAAGTAGGAAGAGAAATCTAGGCTTGGAAGAAAGAAGAGGAAGAAGAAAAAGGAAGAGAATTAGGAGAAAGAGGGGACACACCTGGGGGAAGAAGAACCAGCCAGACATGAGCAGCAGTGAGAGACAGACAGACAGACAGACAGAAGGAAAGAAAAGCAAAAAGCCTCGAGGCAACAGGTAGATAGAAACAGTTACTTTAAAAGAGCTAGCCAGAAAAGAGCCTAAGCTAGGCTGACCATTCATTCATAAGTAATAAGAAGTCTCCATGTCATGACCTGGGAGCTGGTTGGTAGCCCAAAAAGAGAAAGCGTGGTACATGAGACAGTGGGAAAAGTCCTGCAGATGCAGCATTGAAAGTAAAAGGCCTGTGAGACCATGGGCCATAGACTTGGGGACAAGAACTTGCACTGACGGAGCACATATTACGTTATATTTGTGCACATTTATAAAATCCACACAATCCATATAAACTTAATTTATACAATCATATCGAATATATAAACTAAGAGCTGACTCCAAAGGCAGTCCTTTCCTTAATTCAACACAGGAACTTAGCACTGTGGAATTCTTTGTGGCAAAGTCTGAGGTGTGGTTCAGACAGTTCCAGAGAAACAGCTCTCACCTGGAATGCAAGGGAGTCAGTTGTGAGGGCCTGAATATCCTGAAGGTCCAAGGAGAAGTTCATACGTGCACAGACCACGTCAAAGGAAAGGAGAATCTGAACTGGTAACCGAGTGCTTATCCATGCCTGGTCCTGTGCTACACTCTACATGCTATTCTCAACAACTCTCCAGTATAAGCTCAGGACACTCCACAGAGGCCAGAGTGTCTGCAGCCCGTGTGTGCCCAGAGCCTGAAGTCATATTCCAAAACTGAGCTTTTCTATGATCGTGTCTTCACTCACACCGTAACTTAAAGACAGGGTTTCATGTACCCCGAGCAGATAGTTTTGAACTCGTTACATAGCAAAGGATAAACTTGATTTTCAAATCCTCTCGCCTTCCCTCATGAATACATGTGATGGATAACCAGTAACCACAGCCTGCAGGCCTGGATTACTTAAGGTACCACATATGGATTATTTTCTGTGTTCGGCAAAGCTGCTGAGTCACTAACAACCATGCAATGTCTAAGATTTAGTCTATAGTGTTCTCTATTAGACTGCATTAACTCATCTTCGCGTGTACCAGAATCACTTCAGAGGGAAAAGAGAGGAGGTGTTCAAGAAATGTTTCTCAGATATTACCAGGGTAGGAATCCAAAGGAACTCAAGCTTCACTGTTTCACCACTCCCCGTGACATCCACAATCACTTCTAGTATCATCCACCTTACAAATAAATACAATTGTATACTATCCATCAAATAATAAAACCTCGAGAGCTGAGACATTTAGCCTGGAGATAAAGTGATATATTAACTTCTTGATCAAATGCCAGAGCTTACAGATGAAATGAAACAGACATCAATAATTACAGCTTGTACTGTCGTTGGTTTCTAAAGCTCTAGGTTCAATGAACAAGTAATAACTGGACAGACACACCCTTCAGGAATGAGAGGTGGGAAAGGATTACCTCATTCCATGCCTGTAACTAAGCAAGCCCCTCACAGCAATTTAACAAGAGGTGGCCCAAAACTCAGGAGGTGGCAGGTAGCAATTGCTCAGGTGGCACCATACACAGGGAGAAACCTGGCACAGGAGCATTTATTAGGAGGGGAAGCACTGCCCAACCCTTCCCTTTCTTTCCTGAATATTATTACCCTAAGAAGTCTGATCTGAATGTAAAAGACACATACTAAACACCCAATGTTTGAAAATGCCTCTCACATGGAAAATTTCATTGCTTTTTCTTGAATTTAAAATGGGATTACTAATATCAATAATATATGTCTCAGTTAATTCTTAATTTTACAAGCAGATCTGAAAACATAAGGTACTCTGTGGCATTTCATAAATTGTCCCACCAGAGCCAATAGCTGGGTTCCAAGGATCAGATTCACCAAAGCCAGAAAGGCAAGAAGCTACTCAGAGGGCACTGCAGTGGCTGAAGACCCTGGCGACAGCAACAACCACCCACAGAACATTCACCAGTGAGCAAAGGACAGATGCCACAGAGGCAACTACTTCATCCCAACCCCAGAGCAAAGAGCAATGATTCCCAAGTTTCTTTATGGCCACCACAATCTGCCACAGTCGTTCTTCACTGAGGTCAAGGGTCCCTTCCCCAGTCAGTCTGCTGAGTATGTGAGACGTGAGGAAATCTTCCTTTCTTCCCCAGTCAGTCTGCTGAGTATGTGAGACGTGAGGAAATCTTCCTTTCAAGGAGGACAGGGCAGTATGGAGAGGAAACAAAACAAATACACACGAAAGACTGTACCTCTCTGTATGTCTATCAAAGCCAACAGAGTACTTTAGTATCTTATGGGAAAGAACATATATGCTCAAGGCTCAGTGACAATGTTATAGAAGATGGAGGTGAAACAGTCAGGGGATGGGAAGGAACGCTGTACGTGCTATCTTCTAGACTCGAAGGCCAGTGTGCATATGAACCCACGAGGCATGCACAGGATCAAGCCAGTTAATATTCCAACACAGATGGGAAGAATTCATGAAGACCCACGCCTAGCTGAAGAGCTACTGGCAGGTGTTGGCTGTTGGATGAGGACATTTTTTGGAGTAGCGATCATTTGTAGGTTTCCCCAGCTCTGGAACTAATCACACCCATATGTATGCAGGCAGCACTAATAAGACTCAGTAGGTTATCGTCATCATCATCATCATCATCATCATCACATTTAATTATGTAAAGGTGAGGGGACATGTTGGTGAATGAGAGGGGAGAATTGGGGTGGATGTGATCAAGATATGTTATATATATATATATATATATATATATATATATATATATATATATATAACCGTCAAAGAACAAAAATATTCTTTAAAGGTACACATACACATATCTCAATACGTCACTGAAACTTAAGAGCACACTGAGCTTGTTAGCATAAGGCTAAAGTTTGAAAATAAAGACGTGTTCTGATTAATTCACAGTAAACGTGCATCAAGTGATCTGAGGAGATGGGTCAGTGCTGCAAGTTAGAGGCCTGGAGTTCAAATACCAAGAATGCATGTAAAAGTTAGACAGCCATGATAGCCTCTGTAATCCTAGAACTCATAAAAGTAGACAAAGGTCAAGCTGACTAGCTGAGCTGAATACACACGTGCACACACACACATACACACAAATACACACCACACACATATATACACAGTGAGTGGGGAAAAGCCATAAAATATGCTGCCCTGAGTTCAGAAAGCTCCCAGCTGTACAGTGTCCTGTCAGGTCTATGACCAGGTTAGAAGGCACTAATGCCACAAATCTACATTTGCTTTTGGAAAAAGATGTTCATATGTACATTCTGTCTAAATACTACTATTTATTTTATGAAAGTTAGAGCTAAAACTCTAGTAGAGTGTAAATTTAAGCCAAAGAATAAACAGCTTTAAAAAATATTAAATTGATATGCAAAGTGTTTTTGCCCCTGCCAAAGACTAAAAAATAAAAGCAAACTTTGCTAACACACACAAAAAAACTTGCATTGCATCTGAATTTGATGACCACATTTCAAAATGGGACTGGACATAACATCAATTTATTTTCCCAAACTTTATTGATTAAAAAAAAACACAACAAAAAATTACCATCTGATTGAAAACTCAGCCTTGTATAATGTATTTAGTTATTAAGATATGTATTTCCAAATACATAGCATTAATCTTTCCCTAACAAAATCATGGGGAGATGTTAGGAGCCAATTTCCTCCTAAAATCATTGCAGGAACCATCACCCTGAGGAGTCTACAGAGAACCCCACACCCATAATTGTGTTAGGAACAGAGCCTACCCCACACCCAAATTGGCTGATGGAGAGCTATCTGGAGAGCTATCTGTTAGCGGAACCCACCCCACATTACAAACTATCTAGGGAACTAGGTGTGTCAACTCGTGACTTCTTGGCCTACAGTGACCTGACTGAAGGTAACCTCCTGGCTACATGACCAACATGAACTACGTGGCAAGAGCTCAGACCTGATGTGGCGCCCGACGTGATGGACTAAATCCACTTAAAAACCTGAGAAGGCTTAAAAATAAGGGAGAGAGAGTTTAATACAGATTTTTGTTGTTTGTTGGTGGCGTGCTGTAAAGAGATTTTCTGATTCGGCAGCAGCAGCAGAAAAAACGCTGTGTCATTTTAAAGCGCGGCTTCT
>NC_022015.1:87644624-87646859 GCF_000317375.1 Microtus ochrogaster
AAGATTCAACTTTCTCACTGACTGTTAATAACCTAAGTTACTAAAGGACTTCAAAGATAGTTTAGACAAAAGGTGTAAGCCATATGAGATTTGAAGTGTGAGGTTTACAGCTGTAAATGTTCCAATGACATTCTATCTCTGTCTGAGGTCTGCCCCTCCTTTATCTGCCTGCCCCAAAATACAGTGCTTGAGATTTATGATCAGTTGCAAAAATCAGAGTTTAACTGCTGATTTACAGTCTTGGCTGAGGTATTTAACTGTCATCAGAACTAATTATAGCCAGCTTGAGATTACATATTCAAACTCTCCTTTTGGTGAAAGAAATAGAATGTTCTGCTGAAATCAGAAACATCCCGAGGGCTCCTAAACAAGAATGCACTACCAACTTCACTTCTCAAAACCAGTGCAGTAAAAGCTGAAAATTACTGTTCCTCAGTAAGTTGTTCTGACCTGAAGTACTTAGACAATAAATCATGTAACATTAATGCCATACCAATGGTCTAAAACATATTAATCTCACTCAGCAGGAACTGACAATCACATTACTAATCTAATTCAAGCATTCTGGAGGTAGTAAATGAGCAAGTTGAAGCTTCAGGAACCATAGTTATTACTGATCCACAAAGAACCCTTATTTCAGTGTAGCCCTGATTACATACATGCCTTGGGCAACACTGATACTCTAGGAATAATGCTGCCATTTTATTGTTCTAAGGAATAAGTTAAATTAAAGCTCATCCCAAATAAAACTAATTCCAAATAAGAGACGAGCAGATACGCAAAAGCACTGTGCTGCTTTCTCACCCAACCCCTCCTTCCTACCCTCTACCCACAGCAGTGCACGAACAACCCACGTCCACACAAGCAGGGAACTGAGTGCTCTTCTCTGACCACCTTCCCTCAGTTAAGCTCCGGCTGTAAGAGCACTGGCTGTTCTTCCAAAGGATCCGAGCATCCACATGGTATCTCGCGACTATCTACATATCCCAGGGGATATGATTCCTCTTTTTTGGCTTCCACAGGTATCAGACAAGCACACGGCACAGAGACATACATGCAGGCAGAACACTCCATACATATAAAAGGGGAATAAATAAATCTTGAAAAGCAGAGGCAAACTGCTGGCACTGGTGTGGGTGAGCAGGGCCTTGCTGATTAGATGGAGGAGTCGGAGGCTCCACGATCTGATCCTGACTAAAAACTCCACCAAGGTCTGAGAGGGGGGAAAAATGCTGGCAAAAGTACTAGCCTTAGTGAACGTAACGACAAAGAAAACAAGGTGGACGCCCAAGGAGAACGCATGTTCTGAGGACCTTACATAAGAAACCAGCCACATGAGGAACTTCTGGGGAAACATTCCTGCACTGTGAAGCATACATTCACTCACTCGGAGTACACAGTACTCAGGAACATTTATAAATGGACACCTTTCAAATGTATGAAGACAAGTCAGTGGATATCCAATCTCCTAGATGTCAGTTCTCAACTAAATGGAAACAAGATTTGACATTTGGTTATTATTATTATTATTATTATTATTATTATTATTATTATTATTATTGTTTAGGCAGGGTTTCTTTGTGTACCCTTGGCAGTCCTGGAACTCACTCTGTAGACCAGGATCGCCTCAAACTCACAGAGATCCACCTGCCTCTGCCTCCTGAGTACTGGGGATTAAAAGTGTGTGCCACCACCACCCGGCAATATCTGCCCTCTTAATGAGCAACAAATTATTCACTAATTCTTTATATAAAGAAAACTTACATATCGCCATAAGTTAATGAAATTGTTATTGCTTTAAATCTAAAAATAATATAACTAAAATCATGACTAATACTGATTTCCATTAGGACTGTAAAACACATGCCTAAGGACAATGACTCCAAGTATTAGTTCTCTCTTTAGCCTCATTAACTCATTTCATCTTTCAAGTGGCAGAGGAAGAGGTAATAACAAATGAGCTGTTAGACATCCAGAGTTGTGATATCCTGGGTTACAACCCAGGATACAACCTGTCTAGCACAATCAGACCATTTCCTTTTCAAGCAACAATCACAATTTAAAGAATGACATGGTTGAGAAATAGTTAGAAAGATATTTTCTAGGCAAAGCTGAAATCATTCTCCAGAGATGTTTTTTAGGTTTTTTTTTTTTTTTTGGTTTTTCGAGACAGGGTTTCTCTGTGGTTTTGGAGCCTGTCCTGGAACTAGCTCTTGTAGACCAGGCTGGTCTCGA
>NC_022015.1:87646959-87656345 GCF_000317375.1 Microtus ochrogaster
CTGGTAGGTGGGTGGGTGGGTGAGTGGGTGGGTGAACGAGCAAGTGAATAGATAAACCTTCCTTTCCCCAACAAAATCTGGATCTTTGTGGTCTTCATCTCATGTGCTTTTGGTCTTTTTTGTTGTTTTGTTTTTGTTTTTTGAGACAGGATTTCTCTCTGTAACTTTGGAGGCTGTCCAAGAATTGCCTTTGTAGACCAGGCTGGTCTCGAACTCACAGAGATCCACCTGCCTCTGCCTCCCGAGTGCTGGGATTAAAGGCGTGCGCCACCACCACCCGGCTCCAGAGATGTTATGTCCACTTTTTACTGGAGTGGGAGGTCCTTCTGTCTATGTGTTGCTTTTACCATTTTACTGTAATTATGCCCACTGACATTACACAAAAATTAATCAATTGCTTTTACTATGTGACTACAAAATAAGAATTCTACTGCCTCCATAAAGAATCAATAATTATTCTTATACTACTGAAGTAGTTAAAGACACTGGTAAAGTCATTAACAATAGAGAATTTTTATATTTATGACTAATCTATTATAAACAAAAGCCAATCTGAAAAACACAATTCTAGAAAAAGTAAGTCATGTTAAGAATAGCTATGGAAGTACAAGGACCTCAGAGGCTATGCTAGACCTAACAGAAGAAACACAAAATTGATTTTAAACTGTGGGTTTATACAAATAAATAAAACTCTTCCCATCTTGTACATATGGTTAAAATTTCTTACACAAATATAAAAATGCTCATTTCCTTTACAAACTTTCTAGAAAAAAGAATGAAAAGAATTTATTATCAGCTCCCAAGTTTTAGGCTTATCTTTTTCTACCCTTATCAATTTTCTGACATTTTAAACCTAAGCAGGAAAATATTTTTGGTAAATGAAGCAGGCCAGTCAGTTTCTCAATGAACATCCTGAAGAACTCTGCGAGGCTACATATATCCCATGTTGCTTTTAGTTTCCCATCTCTTCTTTGCTTCAAACCTAAAACGAGGAGCATAAAAATCTCAATTTATTTCTAAAATAAAATAACTTGTTTGGTAAGTGACCAAAGCACTGCAATTTCACAACTACCACAGGCTGAGGAGACGCCTCCCCGCTATAACCCCACAGGCTGAGGAGATCCCTCCCCGTAATAACTGCACAGGCTGGGGAGCTCCCTCTCCACTATAACCCCACAGGCTGAGGAGATCCTTCCCCATAATAACCCCATAGGCTGAGGAGATCCCTCCCCGTAATAACCCCATAGGCTGAGGAGATCCCTCCCCGTAATAACCCCACAGGATGAGGAGATCCTTCCCCGTAATAACCCCACAGGCTGAGGAGATCCCTCCCCGCTATAACCCCACAGGCTGGGGAGCTCCCTCCTCGTAATAACCACACACTCATTCTACTGACACATACAACAAACTGGGTTCAATGGATAAGTAGACTTTCGGCAATTCCTACCAAGTAAATAGAACCGTGACTTTTTTTTTTCTTCAATTTTTAAACATTATTATATGTTGCATGTCTGAGTGTTCTGCCTGCATATATGTCTGTGTACCATATGCACGCCTGGTCCCCAGAAACCAGAAGAGGGCCTCAAATCCCTTGAATTGCACAGTTGTTGAGTCACCATGTGTGTGCTTGGAATTGAACCCTAGTCTTCCTAACAGCTGAGCCATCTGATCCACCCAGGACAAAGTGAACTTACCCCCATGCCAGTTTCTTCTTCTTTCGAGCAGCCTGTGAGTTTTCAACCTCCTTTTTGGCTTTAACAAACTTGTGGCAGGCAATTGCTTTGGCAATTTTTACACCAAGCTAAGAATTATGGAAAAAAAAGGGGGAAAAATGTAAAAAGAAATGTCCTAACTAATGTAGGAATTACAATAGTACAAAAACTTGGGCACACATAGTTCAAGAGCTGTGACTGAAAAGAAGAGATGCTACACTTGGGCCCCTGACAAAGCATAACCAACACAAACATGGCTTCTCCTGCCCTTCACCACTCAAGTCCTCTACTGCAGTTACACCATCCATCCCCTGGATGAATCCTTCCCAAACTCAGACCCTTTGAGGGTCCACAAAGGTAGTAATGAGGCCCTTCAAGCTATTCCAGCAATTCTGTAGGCTGAACAGGAATTTTCCCTGATAAGGCTGCAAACAGACTGACAGAGACATCAACTTTCTTTGCTCTGGGCTAGAATTATAGCAACTCAGTATGGTCACACAAGTTATCTCATGCTGATCAGAAGCTCTGATTGGCAGCCACAGATGGGATTAATGAAACATGGGGAAGCTAATTACTACTTCATAAATGCACTCTGCATGATGGGCAACAGCTTTTAAGTCTCTGAGAGAGAAAAGAATATAAGGGGAATCAGAAAGTAAAGAAGCTGAACTCCAGGACCTAGCTGTGTCCTGGGCAGCAGCCCTGTTCGTGCTTCCCTGGCTGCTAACTGCTGGCCCTAAAAGATTCATTTAACGTGAACCCCAATCCAGATGTCTTCTCTAGCTCAGCCTGTTAAGTTCTTGCCTCTGTATTTCTCTAGCACTTGCTACACTGCAAAGTATTTCCCAGGAAGCATCTCCAGAGCAGCAATGCCAGTATGCAACTTTCAGGGGGTATGTAAACTATGCATCCATATGCATGACTCAGATCCACGAAGAATCAAGGTGAGGGCAGGTGGGATAGTGGGATACACCTGGAATCCCAGGCAAAGGGACGCTGCCCAGGGAAGCAAAGCTGTGCTGCAGTAATCAACACCAGGCCGCTCAGGCAGGGCTGCATAGCTAGACTCTGCCTCAAAAACAAAGGAAGCTTTAAATCAATGAAGGCTTTCGATCTTTCTGATGTTTCTTGGCATTCCTATTCCTTCATCCAACTAAGCACATATTAGGAGACAGGCAGACTTGCGGAGAAGAAACACAGGAAGCCATTCAAATTAGCCTATCAAAATCTGAGTTTTAGAGAATTGCCTGGCTGGGAGTCTAGTAAGGCACGGTTGGAAGTGAAGAGTTCACGCACAAGAAGTAAACTTGGGCAGATGAAGTCTGTAATGCTTGGCCCATCTCTCAGATGTTCTTGGGGAAAACAAAAAAGGGGTAATCAAGATCTCTGGAATTTACAAACTTGAGACAAACAGACCTGGCTTTTCAGTGCAGGAAGGAAACACACATTCTCTTTTCTCTCTCAATGGAAGAAAGTAACAGTCACACTAAGGTGTTGACATGGTTACCAGCATTACAGCCATGGAAAGGACCAAGCAGAATCCAAATATCCACTTGATGTTGTAGGAGGCTGCTTGTTCATTCCCTGGCTGCCCAGACTCCCAAAATAATTACACAGAAACCATATTATTTGCAATACTGTTAGGCCAATAGCTTAAGCATATTTCTGGCTAACTCATATCCTAAAGTAACCCATCTCTATTAATCTGTGTATAACTATGTGGCTGTGACCTATTGGCAAGGTTTGGGCATATGTCTCTGGCGTCAGCTCCATGGCTTCCTTCTCCCAGCATTCAGTTTAGTTTTCCCGGCCTAGCTCTGTTCTGCCCTGCTCTGCTATAGGCTCAAAACAGTTTCTTTATTAACCAGTGGTATTCACAGCATACAGAGGGGAATCCCACATAAATTTGAGAAGGCAAAGTAACCTCAATATCTTCTCAAAATCCAAACCAATGCTAGCTGTACAACTGTACAAGAACATTTACTCCTAACCTCTATGAAGGCACAGGCGCTTGCTCCTGCCAGCCACTGGAGACACAGCACTAAACCACATAGGACTCTCACACTGCCCCCCCCCCCAAAAGGCAAAGAACTAGGCAGGGAGACGGTTCCATAGGTAAAATACTTGCCATACAAGTGTGAGGACATGAATTTGAATACCTGGACACCCCCTATCATAAATCCAGGCATGATAGCAAATGCATCTGTAATTCTAATTTGTATGAGGAATATGGGAGGCAGAGGCGGGAGAATCCCCAGAAGCTGGGCAGGGCAGGATAGGGCAGAGGACCATGACACAAGACACCCTGTCTCAAAAAAGAGATGATTCTCTCTTTACACCCAAACCATCCATAGTATATATGTATGTACACACACACACACACACACACACACACACACACACACACACACACAGAGGGGGAAAGGGAGGGAGGGAGGGAGACTGAGATTTAAACAGACTAATCATGAGGCTGAGCATCACTACACCTCAGCAAGAAGCTCAGAGAAAGTGTGGTGGCATCACTTTCCACTAAGATGGAATTCCCATCCACTGAAAATCTGTTTACTGTCATAAATGGAAAGAAATTAAGTTAGAACCTGCTGCTCAGGTTAGTGGAGTATCAAACAAATCCCTAAATATCAATAACTTTTTGTTTCAGTTTAACTCTGAGAACATACATCTCGTATCTCCTTATGTGGCAGACCTGGAGGGTCTCTTAGGGGCTCATAAAGTAGCACAGGTGTTTCTCATCAGAGTTAATCACAAAGGTGCAGCTAAATGCAAGGGGAGTGGGCAGTGTGGGAGCAAAATGGACGACACAGCGGGAGCATTAAGTGGACCTAAGAAGCTATCTTCTGTCACAAAGAGCAGCTTGTAACCTAAGTTTAAGATGTACAGAAAGATGCCAAGATTCACATGGATGACTTAACCTCTTTCCTGCTTCATTCCCTGAATATCTGTATTTCTCTGCTGATTCCATTCCATTTAATACAAACTAAATAAAAGAATGATGCATGATACAGTTTACCAACCCCCCCAGGTCAAAGTCCAATTTACCTCTCGGCTACTTTTTATTATATTTAAACTCATCCCTCTCCCTTGGGTAAGAAACAATACAATGTGAACCATATTTGCTATCCACCATTACCACGAGTGAAAGTTGTTTTCCCAAACTGTTGTAATGTCAAATTACATTTCTATATTTTTAATTTACTAAAGTTTCTCCTTTGAGTTCCCCAGATATAAGACAGACAAACCAAGGAGCACCATGGACAGACTCTCTACCCTACCACAGCCAAATAGAAATGCTTCCAGAATTGCTGCAAAGCTAAAAATAAAACCAAACCTAGAACCACCAGCTTCATTGCAAAGTTATAGAGGCCACTATCAAAACACAGTATAAACTTTTAAGAATTCTTAAACTGCAGAGTGGGCTCCATCACTTTGTGAACTAAATAAACTACCAGGTTTATAGGAGCACTTTCAGACAATGTTCCTATAAGGACATAGTATCTACCTGCTTTAGACCATAGCCCAGGTTAAATATAATGTTCTTCAATTAATAAACATTAAAACAAGGTATTTTTACAGAAAAAATTTACAGTTTGTAATGATGAAAATCCATAGTAGTTTTTGACTTTTGAATGCTTAAGTGAATATGTTTCACTTATTTCTTGTGAAAGAAATGGAACAAGAATATCTGGAAATACAAAAAGATAATAAGGCCTTCCATGAAGAGGTAGTTGAGAAAAAAATGTATTTTTCAGTCGAGATGTCAAACCCGAGTTTCAGAATATAAAAGGATACTGTGCTGTATTTCTACAACAAACAAGACAGGCAGACAGGAATCACCCTTTCACCTCTATACAAGAAAAATGCATCTTCCTGCCCAATGTAAACATCCCAAAAGCTTGGTCAATGGCTTTTATATTAAATAAAAAAAGTGAATTAAAAAAAAACAGTTCGGGGTCATCAGATAACTATAGTAACACAATGTAAGAAGACATTTTTAATGAATAAAAATACATACAGGATTTCTTGTATGTGTAGCCAAAGTATCAGCATTTTCCATATAGAACATCCAATATTTTGCTGCATTTTAATTAAGGTGTCTAAACATTATCACAAAGAACTGCAAATTGGTCGGAGCATGCGGTAAGGAAAATTAAGCTCTAAAGGCTTTTTATCACCATATTTCAGGAACCAAGGGTGTAAAATGTTCTAATTTGGGATATATTAAAAGCCATAAAAGGTCTTTCAAAAAGATTAATGGTACTTTGCTTGGATTTAAGATAAGGGCTTTAGCTGGTTGGAAAAGCAGGGCCCTGGCTGGACCCTTGAGGCATTCATCTTTACAGCCACTTGGAAGATTTGTAAAAGCGCCTGCACAACCTCAAGCAAATGCACCACGACATTTTTTTAATTCCTTTCAATTTTACAGGTTCAGTGTGTGTAAACCATATTGGGTCGTAAAACAGATATGATGGCACATCCTTATAAACACACTGCAGGTTTCAAAAAAAAAAAAACAAAACTTCAAAATAAAGTTAGTTCCTCTTACAAATGTTCTCATAAAGTTTCCTGATAATCTTTTGAAGCATCTGATTCCAACAGCTTAATCTAGCACAGCTACGAACTGCTTATCCATTTTATAAAATATTTTAGTCATCTCAAAATTACTAGCTTGTAACAGAGTTATGAAGTTTTCCTCCCTTTTGAACACTTTCAAGGCACTTATTTAAAAATACCAATTATCATACTTTAACTTTTTATAGAATAATAGGTCTCTATGAAAAATATTTATGCCGTTCTCTTTTGTTCTTTAATTAAATGAAAACAGATGTTTTCTGAAGTAAAGCGGAACCATTACTGGAGTACTTAAAGTGTTAAGGTCTTTAATTTTTATATCAGTTTGGCCGACAATTCCTGATTGTCTTTAGTCAAGCTCAACATTAATGTCAAGCAAGTTACCTAGGAGACGAAAGAGATCAAAGAGACAAAAAACCCTCCAATGTCTGATTAATCAAGCCTGCAAACAGCTTATTTCTTTTAGCCTGCATGCAAGTATGAAAATGAGATTCTGGGAGCCGAACATTGTGCAGATTTGTTCATTCTTATCAGAACAAAGCCAGCGGCAGCTTATTTCATGGATCATTGGCACTGTCATCAGCGCTACACAGAACGGGTGACAGCTCCTCATTTTGAAGCTTGAACAAAATTAGCAAAAAGTCGGCACAAATTAGCCTCTCATCTTTTTAGTAATATGACATTATTCATTTACTTTTTATCCAATTTTTAATTTTTTCCTTGTCAGCTATCCCTTTCTAGTGTCTCTCACATGCCATCATAAAATGCCTTCTGAGAAACAAGCACAGAAACAGTCAAAGTTGAAGTAACACACAAAGTTCAAGAGCATTTCCAATGGTCAGTTCTGTTGTGTTTTAAAACTTAAGTTTCAAAACTTTGCAATAATTGATTTTTAGAAAGAACTCAGGATGCCACTGTATTTCAAGAAAGGATGTAACAAGGCTAATGAGTTTCAGGCAAACCCCTGCTTAAGGTGGCATCTGACACAGTAAATGTTACACTGGTCTTTCTATGGTTACACCTGGGATGCCAGTGTTCTGACAACAGCCTACACAGCTCATCGTTAACTGAATTTTCAATCAAGATCTTTTCTTTGTATCACTGGCATCTTGTTTCAATGTTAACTTGAAGTGTGTGCATACACAGGCTGACATGTTTGTCTATGTTTGTATATCACATTAGTGTCTAGATGCACAACCTGATACATACGGATACATACCTAAAAGTCCTGCCAGCTTACTTCAATGCATAACCAGCAACACTGATTTAAAACATACTAGGAAGATAGATGCACATATACACATATAATATGATCCATACACTCTGATTTAATAGTGAAATAGTTTACATAATGCCCATTTTTAATAACTTCAAATTATACCTAGATTACAATATTCCAAAGCAGAAGAAAAAGACATTACATTGCTGAAATTACTCCTGGATACTGACATTTGTATTCAAACAATTTATTTCATTCATAAAGGGGAAAAAGCATTAAAAAATTAACCATAAGCTGTTAGATGCTTTACACAGCCCCATAAGAAAGACAGTTTTTTTGAAAGAACTGTAGTACTGTTTTCAGCAATTTCTTTATCTCTGTTCTTCTAAGTAAGAAAGCCTATTAACAAGCTTTGAACTTAAAATCACATTTACAATAATGTGCCATCAACAGTTTTATAAGCTAATTAGAAAAAGATTAATTAATGACTGGCTGCTAATAAAATGGCAATCATGAAGAAAGAAACCAAGGGTGCTAAGCTTCAACTACCACCAATTAAGAGCTAATTACAAACAAATTATATATGTGTTTTGCTGTGGGCTTTAATTTACTAAAATGGTTTTAATTAAAAGAGAAAACATGCTGATTAATTGAACTGCAGAAAAAAAATCTACAGTATAAACTGTGCTTTGTCTGTCTCTTTAATTAGACTTGTAACAACTGAAATCTTTTTTTAAGGTTAGTTAAAAGCACAGATAAACATAATTAAGACAGCGCATAAGGAAAGCCATTCAAGGTGAGTACCCAGCCAGACCCCAGAGGTTAAAAGAAACCTTCACAAAGCAATGAGATTCGAATGCGCACACCTGGAAACCACAGAGGGATGCCCTTCGCTAAACACCAATTTTACTTTTCTGAGGCCAACTCGCTTCGACTTCGAAGCTGCAGGGTCTTTATGGGAAGAAAACGTCTTTAAACTAGATGTAAAGGAATTCACCCAGGCCTTCTCTCATGTGGTCGGAGAAGCTTATCCATGCACCGTGTTCCTCTACATGTAACAAACAACTTGTTAGAGTTAGGGAGAATAAGTCTTTAAAAAGATTAAAACTACCATGTTAAAACCCCACAAGTATGTGCAGACAAGAGGAAAACAGGGAGAAATGTCCGAATTAAAAAGCACTGAGAGGACCAAAGATAAAGAAAAGGAGTCAGTCCTGGACGATCCTCAGCAGGCACAGCCGGCCTCCAGGAGAGAGTGTCCATCTCCTCAGGGGCTGGTGGAGCTGCCTAGCAACAGCCCACTACCTGAGAGGGCTTTTCCTCCCCAGTGCCCCATCCTTGCCTACTGTCAATCCTCCAGTAAAACACCACAAAGAAAACGGCACTAAGCTGTTCTTACTATTAAAAAGAGAAGTCGATCAAGAAAACACCAGGACTGGAAGGCAGAATAGTATTAAAAGATAAAACATATTTTGCCAAAGTCTGCAGATATCCACACAAAATGACTGTAAGTAAAACCTACCATCTGTTTTTAGAGAAAACTCATGGTTGGCAGCATTTGTCAAACACACTCCTGCTAGCTGCAACATCTCCTTTCCATAAACATAAAATAGTGGTTGGAATAAAGACATGACATTTACTCTTTATATGTGTGTATACATATACATATATAAATATATGTAAAAAATCTGTACTGTGCTCTTTTTACTCACTCTTCACACACCAGAAATCACAATATTTATAAGTACAGAAAGAATCTGCCTGTCTTCAGCAGCACTAGATGTCCCAGCAACACGTTTCTATAATGGTTAACTGGAATATGCCGTTCAATACGTTTCTATAATGGTTAACTGGAATATGCCGTTCAA
>NC_022015.1:87656445-87687735 GCF_000317375.1 Microtus ochrogaster
ATGGTTAACTGGAATATGCCGTTCAACACGTTTCTATAATGGTTAACTGGAATATGCTGTTCAATACGTTTCTATAATGGTTAACTGGAATATGCTGTTCAGCATTGTATCTGCGCAATCTTAACTTAAAAGCTTGGTTTCAGGGTATTTCTTCCCAAAAAGAGCATTCATGAGCAAGGACACTGGACAGGTGGGACTGAAGTACATATGAGGAACATATGCAGTGAAAGGAGGTAGGTGACTCATTTGAGGGTGGGAAGATACTGTTTGTGACCAAGTGAAGCTCGTTTTCAACTGCACAAGCTAACAGAAAAATGTTTAGAGAAAAGTCCTTTTTCCAAAATGTAATAGTCACTCCAATTGCTGCCACTAAATTAAATTCAGACTTTAGCACTGAATTTCCAAGTATTTGTTTCCAAACAGGTCTCTTTAGACTGAAGGTAATGAGTCAGTAAGGACAGCAGCTAAGGAGGAAGGGTGGAAGATGAGCAGAATGCTCTGCCAAGTCAGAGGTCAACGCCAGACACCTCCAAACAAGAGCTTAGAGAAAGATGGAACACTTTCATCGGTATACCTGTCTAAGTCCTTAGAAACCGTTACAGCACTGAACGGGCAGATAAGCAGGAGGGGCACTCTCCAAAGAGTCTAGCTTTGCACAGCAAACCCCAAAGTGACAGCACAGTCTAAGCTTAGACACAAACTTTAAGTTGCCCACTTTCCCCAAACTCAGTCATCACAAATTTGAAGGACACGTTTCTGGGAAACTGTGTGGTTGCTGCGTCACAATAAGAGCACACCAACAGCCTAATTTTGACACCCTCTCTTTGAGGGCTGTTCTCAAGGTCTATTCACAGACATGGTTCTACTTTTAACTTCATTTTTCTCAAAATTGATGCTGCCCTACTCGCTTCACAGGCTTTTAAATGTTAAACATCAAAATGAGCTTCACCTATGGCTGGAAAGGGCTTTAAGAACTCTGGGGTCTGTGCCTCTGAGCAAAGGCTTTATCAGCAGGTCCCAGTCACTGCTTCTTGAGAAAAGCAAACGCTGCTGTTATTAAAAACCAATCTACCTGAATTTCAAAAGGACACCTACCATGCATATATACACTCTGTTCATAAAAGGTTTCTGCCCCAAACTCATAGTTTTCTAGAATCCCATCTCATTGTCATCGTGTCTAGCTTGCACCAATCCCTGTCAAAGCTCTTCTTGACTGGACATTCCTCACGGGTGCTCAAAGCGTGGGCACAGCACTGGAGTCTTCCTGAGTCCATGTCAGAACAGCAGAGATGACCCAGCTGTCCTTTCAGTTATACAGGATATAAATTACTGGTTTTTCTTTTAATTAGAATTCATTAAACTCAAAATAAATCATTTGAATTTACCAAAACATAGCTTTACATATGTATCACAGTAAAAAAAAAAGGACAATTGAGAAAAATGCTATTTTCACATGTGCTAAAAACAGTATTTCTAAAGCAATCTCATTTGTCATAGAGTATGACGGGAAAGAACAGATCTCGAAATAAAACTCCTAATCAGCATTATAAAATCCCAACTTCTAAAACAGCAAGATGAAAAGAAACCAAACTACAATACCAGTGTCCTCAAAGAAATCCCTATTTCTAAAAAAAAAAAAAAAAAAAAAAAAAAACTAGAGGTGCAGCCCTGAAGGGGTTTTCAGGCAGTCAAACATGTACAGAGCAAGGCAGCTCGCCAGGGTGAGGCCGGCACAGAACACACGTGGAGCTCTTTCCACACCCAGCACACACAGAACACACGTGGAGCTCTTTCCACACCCAGCACACCATCCGGGAAATTGTCCAGGTTCGTGAGATTTGAAATGGATTTAGAAAACAATCTATAATCAAATTCCTCACACTGAAACTAAAGTTTAGTCTTGGTTTGCCATGTAAGAAAATACCGTCAAGTGGAACTGGAGGAGATGGTTCAAAGTTAAAAGCACTTACTGAGTTGTAGTTCCCAGCACCCACATAAGGCAACTTAACAACTCCAGCTCCAGGAGATCTGGACACCTCTCCTGCCTTCCTTGGGCAACTATGCTCAAATATGTATTGATGAACAAGTGAATACACACATATGCGATTTAAAAAAAAAAAACAAAACAAATCTTAAGCCAGGCAGTGGTGGTGCTCGCCTTTAATTTCAGCACTTGGGAGGCAGAGGCCGGGGGATCTCTTGAGTTCGAGGCCAGCCTGGTCTACAAGAGCTAGTTCCAGGACAGCCAAGACTGTACAGAGAAACCCTGTCTTGAAAAAAAAAGAAAAAAAAATTGATGTGGGATATTCTTCTGTATATGTGTTGCTTTTATTGGCTAATGAATAAAGCTGTTTCAGCCAATGATTTAGTAGAGTAAAGCAGGCAGGAAATCTGAACAGAGAAACAGAGAGATTAGGCGGCATCAAGGAGACGCCATCCATGTAGCTGCTGAAGGAGAAAGACGCCCAGAACTTTACCCAGTAAGCCACAGCTTTGTGGTGATACATGGTGATACACAGATGAATAGAATTGAGTTAATTTAAGATTTAAGAGCTAACTAGAAATACACTTGAGCCATTGGCCAAACAATGTTGATATTAATATAATTTCTGTGTGATTATTCAGGTCTGGGCAGCTGGAAAACGAACGAGCAGTCTCTACTTACAAATAATAATAATAATAAAATACAAAAAAATCTTTCTAAAAGCAAACGTTGTTTTAAAGACCTAAAGTCCTTTGGCAATCTCAATTAACTTCCCTATACAAAAAGAACCAGCAATAAATGCCGAATTAGACAAAACTATAGCAAGAGAGTATGTGCAGCTGTTAACTATCTCTCCATAAAGTATTTACTCACCACAGAGGGGAAACAGTGTAGAAACTCAGTGGTATCACCTTATCAAAGTAAAACCATCAAAAGTGGCACAAAGAGAGAACATGTGCCTCTGGAGAGCCCGAGAGGTCCCATGTCACTGCTGTGACTCACCATGAGGAAATACTAGACAAAACACAATTGAGGGGTCTGTACTAACTGGTCTTGGAAAACAGGGACAGAGCAACTATTCTAGATCAAAGGAAACTGCAATAGAATGCAGGGTTAGAGAACAGGAATGCCTTTGCTAGTATGGAAATTAATGGTATAAATGCATTATTTAAATAAAGTGTATGGATTAAAGAAAAACATTTTACAAATTTTGCAACTTTCTCTTTAAAAAATTTAATTTTCTTTGTGAGTGGATGTGTATACCCACATCATTTCTCCCCTTCTACCACACTGGTGCCAGGGATCAAACAACTCAGGTTCCCAACTGAGCCAACTTGTAGACACTATTTATTTATTTTACTAACTTCTTTATATGTGTATATGGTGTGGGTATGAGGGCATTCACTGTATGTGAAGATCAGAAGACAAATTTGTAAAGTTAGTTCTCTCCTCCCATCTTTACATAGATTCCTGTGTCAAGCTCTGGCTGCTACACTTGTGCAGTAAGCACCATGACTACCAAGTCATTTTCCTGGCCTCAAATTGCACAACTTCCTTAATAGCAAGTTAAATAAGTAACCCTGCTAAAAAGAACTCAGAACTTGCAATGAAACAAACGCTTCTCTGCAGATTTCCCTGGTGTCAGGCAGAAGGGCTAAACTATGCTCTGCCCTATCTTTTCTTCCTCAGCAAGGCACACAGTCAGAGACAGCTGACTGATGGAAGGGGTCCACTGAGGCAGCTGCCTATGTAGGGAAGACCCACAATGCCTGGGTCCTCCAAAAGAAAAATAGATGAAAAAGGCAAGAGTACCAGTTTGAGTCCTTAATCCTGTAGAGTGCAGTAAGGGCAGACACAGCATTTCTAAAAATCAGCAGGCGACCGCATACTACAGTCCTGCTAGTTTTCTTAAGTTGGATCTTGGGCTTTACTACTACTCTCCACCAAACCCAGACCAGCAACCAAACCAACACAAAACAGCCCTGGAACCTTTCAAGCCATTCAAAAGACACCTGTCAACAAGTAGCACAGGGTGAGTGACTTCCTCAGCAGAGATACAGTCAGTTAGCACCAGCTCCCTCAAAGGTTTCATTCCTGATCCACACTAAGCTGCCACTAGAGTTCAACCCACTGGTTGGCTACTACTGCCCTGTGTGGTTTCCAGTCCCCAAAAGCATCCCTAGATCCTACTCTTCCCTAGTCCCACCCTGACGTCCTTAGAGTCAGGGCAGACATATAACCCCTGAGGTCCTGTCCAAGCCCACAGGCAGTTCTCCTCCACCATTCCCTGTTTCTGTGACCACCCTGTCAAAACCTGAAGATAACATTCACTAACTGGTAGAATAGATTGACATATAGGGATGTTATTTCCACTGAAGAAGCCACAGATAACCAACAGGTAACAGGAAATCCAACTGAACTTGGGGCACAATTTAACATACCTTCGAGTTCATTTTATTAAATGAACTTTATCTTTCCCCTTCGAAATTGTAATGAAATACTATTGTATCTAACAAGCACTACATTTAATCAAAATACGGCACTCTTTTATAAAATAGAGCAATTGTCAAACTGTAAGCATAAGGAGTACTAGAAGATGGTTAGAGCAGAATACCTTTTAAGGAAAAAGCAAACAAGGATATTTCATAGCTCAACTACCAGGTAACCGTATCAAAGCTTTGATGGCTATGCTAAGTCATAGTACCCTCACAAATTAAAAACATACCAAATGCCTGACATGCATTTATTTTTTTCTTAAATAATGTAGTAATTCTATTTCTGGATATATATACAAAAGAAGTTCAAACAAGGATTCAAACAGACGCTAGTGTGCTCACATTTACAGTAACATGGTTCACAACAAACTGTGGGAGCACTGTCTACCAGCAATTCAATGTACAGAGTACCCCAGATGAGGCAGAGTATCAATTCAATGTACAAACAATGGTACGAATACCCCAGATGAGACAGAGTATCAATTCAATGTACAGATGATGGCACTAGTACCCCAGATGAGGCAGAGTATCAATTCAACTTAGAGCCGATGGCACCAGTACCCCAGATGAGACAGAGTATCAATTCAATGTACAAACAATGGCACAAATACCCCAAATGAGACAGAGTATCAATCAATTTGAAATGGAAGAAAATTCTGACATACACTACAGCACAGTGATCACTAAAGAAGTTATGCCAAACAAAATATACCAGACACAAAAGCATAAGCGTATGTCTTATATGAAGCAGCTATAGCAACTGAATGCAGAGGCAAAGTGGCGTGATACCAAAGCAGGGTGAAGAGGAAATTGCAGAGTAATGGTTTAAGTTGCAGAAAATCTGGAGCTGAGTAGTGAAGAGACTGCACAGCACTGTGAGTGTCTTTGATGTAACTCATTTACACACTCAAAGTATCTACGAGCATAAATTCTACTGTACTTTACCACAATACAACAATTCACAAAATGTCAGAGTCTGTTTTGTTTGAAATAGGATCTCACACTGTAACCTACGTTGGCCTTGAAATCAGAGTAATCTTTTTGCCTCAGCTTCCCAAATGCTTGCATTACAAGCAAGAACCACCACACCCAGATTAAAATGTCAACTTTTTTGTTTTTTTCAAAGCTATATAATTGTCATTTATGCTATTTCTACCTAATACCCTTAATATCCATAACTCTGAAATTTCTTTTATATTAGCCACTAACACACATGTATAAACATTATACACAGAATAATGTGACCCATTATTTTTAAAGACTATGAAAAGGCTGCAGGGTGTGAGTGCAGAGCACACAGCTGTCCTCAGTGAGGATCAACTGAGCTAGACACAAAAGGAAAATGAAGGTGCTTCTCTAAGCACGCCTAAAAAACAATACCAACTTCAAACAAAATAAAGCAAAAAGTGAAACAAAACAAAACAAAAAACCTGCTGAAGCCAGGTAAAGCTAGGGTCAAATATCAATTATGCTACAGAGAAACCCTGTCTTGGAAAACAAAACAAAACATATCAATTATGCATAATTTTCAGCCTACATTTTAGACCAAAATAAATTTGAAGCATTAACGTCAGCACAAAACCTATCATTTCAAAACAAACAGTAGGAAGGAAGAAAAGAATAAGGGCAGAAAGAAAATCAGAATCAGTCTGACTTACCTCTCGAGTAGCTAGCTGGTTGCTGAGCTCTTCAGCCTTCTCAACATCCCATTCCTCCACAGCCTGGTCTATCCTCTTTTCAAGGCCTGACTAGAAAGAAAGAAAAAACAAAACAAATTATGGCCAGGAAAGGAAGTCAATCATTTGCTAACTAAGACTATGTCACAGGACTGCAGCAAATGCAACACCCATTCAGTCCTCTCCATAACCCTATAAAGGCTTGCATCAATTTCAATTTATCGATAAAACATTTCTGAAACATTCAGTGACTAGTCAAGGTCCCCAAATTTCTAAAGCTAACAGTTAAATGAAGATGCAAATTTAGATGGGGAGGGGGGTGTAGAACAAAAGACTGCTATTCCCTAATAATGGTAAAGTTAATTACAGCAATGATTCAAAACTATGGAGCACTTACCACATGGTAGAACCTGGGGGCTTATACTACTAAAGCTGTCATTGCATCCTTATAACAGCTCCATTCAATGCTAGCTTGTTTGCAAGAGGCAGAAACAGTCATAAATTGCTCAACTTGGCTGACATACATCTTTAAGTCATCCCACACTCAGCTCTGCACAAACTCTGAGTTCTCATCATCATCAACAGCCCATTCCCACAGCTCAACGCTCTCACTCCCAAGTCTCTCGCCATCTTCAAACAGGGCTATTATGCTGACTACACAGAAGAAAGCAAGAAATAACAATTATTTTTATTATCTTCCTATGGAAATATTTTAATTTACTAAAACTGCTCAAGAAATCAAAAATTTAAAGGTCATGGAATCACCAAACTAGGTAGGGTTTATCAAGACACCATGATATAAACAAGGTCTAGTTGTGAATTGTTACTTCAGAATATAAAACATTTAAGTAGTCTAGAATGTGCTTCTTGAAAGACAAGTTTATTCTAACAACTACCCCCTATCCCTTCATTTCAACACAGTGTATCTTGGACCTCATACAAACTTCCTCCTCCTTATATAACAGCAAAAGTGTTAAGAAAATCTCTTCCACTGTCAGATCACAGCAGTCAACAGAGGGATTTTGTTCCTATACTGATGTTGAAATGAAGACTTTATAAACTACAACATAATCCACCAAAAAACAACAAACTGGAAGCAGAGGCCACGGAGCATCTCCCTGGATGTCTGACATAGAAAGACTCCTGTATCACAATCCCATCTGAGAACCTGGGTGGTCAACCTGCTTTCCATAGCAGCTGAAGACCTTCAAACAACTAACAACCCTTTGTTATCTCTAGCCTTAGGCCACATGATTCTAATGCCATTTTCTACTCTTGTACAATCTCCAGATCTTCCCTGCCTTGTCCTCTGTAGAACTGTTCTCAGGCTGGTGCAGATAACACAGCAGACTCTTTCCTAACTCTTTTCATTTCCAGGAAGCCAACTCTTGTCTACTCTAAGCCTGTGCCACTCCAACTGAGATCTATGTACCAGTTCTGACCTGCCAATGTGAGAATCTACTATGCAAATGTTTTAATTATAAAAATACTTCAAGAAATCAAAATTCTAAATGTCATGAAATTACCAAACTAAGTAGAACTCACCATACACTTATCAAAAGTCTATTATTTGGGTTCATGCAAAGAGCTAAGCTAAGGATCATTTGCCAGAATGCAGATAAACTACCTGGCTACCAGGTTTATCTAGATAACTCTTTCTTAGCCTCATCTATGGCACTGTTATAATTAATAATCTCCAGCCACAAGTGCCATCTTATTAATGTTCCTACTGCCTCTGACACACTTCCCTTTAAAAACAAACAAACAAAAATCTTTCCCATCTTTTTAGTATTCCAAAATCCCACCCAGTTCCTTGCACACAGGAGGCACTCACTCAGCCTATCCTACTGTACTGAACGTTGCAGTACAATAATCCACATCTTCATTAATACTGAAGTAACCCACCCACACTGATAGCCCCAGATAAGAATTCCACGAGTGTAACACTGAAGTAATGATACCATTTCAGTCTAAAAGGGGTAACATACTGTCATGCCTATTTATACAAATTTATGTGCAACAAATAAAAATTTATTTCTTGGAGCTAGAGACCAGTGGCTCAGCAGACAGGAATAGTGCTGCCGTTCAGTGGACCAGAGTTCAGACCCCAGTACCAACATCGGGTTCCAGAGGATTTGATACTTCTTCTGGCTTCTGTATTTCTTCTGGGCTCAAGGGTATCTTCATCTTGAGCTCCCAGAGTGTAGTACAATTAGAAGTTTATATTCTACATTTAGAACTTCATATTTAATCTATAATGGAAATGAAGCTATTTATTTACAAAATGCTAAAACAATAGCCTATACTCCCTTTGCAGAACAAGAGATTTCCTCAAAATGCCTCTGAGACAGATGAAGTAAACATTAATATCAAATCCAATTTTTTTATATCACAAGGACTGAGGTAGCCAGATACCTCAATTCAGTATTACCCAAACAATCACCTAGACAAGCTCCACTCTTTCACCTTAGGAACCTGTCCACTGATCCTCTCTTCAGACATGTATATGACACACAGCAGCTGTGCTCCCTTCCATTACCCTAGGCTCTTGAGATTGGAAAGGCTGGGTGTTGCCTTCTGTATACAGTGCCCAGAGTAACCCAAAGATTCTTAGACCCGAATTACCTCCACCTATTGAACCATTCCACTGAATCAACTTGTTAATGTCCCTCTGGTACACAGAGCTACAGCTCAGCACTGAATGTCACCAAGGGAAAGGAAAACTCCTATGAACTGCTGAGCTTAAACATAAGGTTAAGTTTCACTTTAAAATTAAACCAGAATAGGAACATCCCTTAGTAGTATTGCCTAGAATACAGGAAACCCTGGGTTTAATCCCTAGCACTGCACTAAATCTGGAGTAGTGATGACACACACTTGTAATCCCAGCATTTGGGAGGTGAATACAGAAGGAACAGAAGTTCAGGGTCCTTGAAGGTCATGGTGGCACAAGCCTTTAATCCCAGCAAAGGGTAGCAGAGGCTGGCAGACCTCTGTGAGTTCAAGGCCAGCCTGGTCGACACAGTGAGTTTGTTTTCTTCTTTCATACAGTACTTTTGTCTTTTTCTTCTTTTCAATTTCATTAAGACAGGATCTCACGCTGTACCCAGGCTGGCTGGGAGCTTATGGCACTTCTCATGCCTCAACCTGCAGAGTCCTGAGTTTATAGGTAAAATCTATGTAAGATGCCTAGCTATAAAAATCTTGTATTTAGAGACATTCAAAATTCTTGTATTATAAACACTCCCTTCATCATAAGAAAATATCATTCTGCCAAAAACTCTGCTGAGAAAGTCAAATGAACTAGAATTTCCACCCAAGAGTTGAGCAATCTGGGGAGGGTCGCTAAACTTCTATGGCAGAAGTTCTCTCGTTAATGTCAAGTAAATATAAAGCTGTGCTCATTACAAAATGATGATGAGGGTCAAGAAAATACATGTGAACTATTTAGCCAATATTTAGATTACAGTAACCACCCAGTGGTGTTACTGGTTCCTCTATCTCTAACATCAGGTGACTTCCAGGACAGGTCACACACCTCATCACACTTCTTTGGGGGCTCAGATACAAGTATCAAAAATTTGACTCTGGGTCAGTAAATTGTCTCATCAAACGAGATTTAAGTATCCAAGCTTTTTAAGCTTTTTCAGACAGGTCCCAATGTAGCTTCTGATTTACACAGGCTCTTCCACACAGAAGACCAACAGGAGCTGAAGGGTAATATTGACAGCAACAGTGCCTTGGTACACTCTTCACACTTCTTACTCAAGTGAGACTTATCTCAGAGAGCAGGTATACAGAGGAATGGCAATTTACCCACAAGTGGAAATTTTACCTGAGGGCACCTATATTACAGGTTCCCCTAAGACAACAATTGACATCTAATCAATAAAGCTGTCCTACAGATGTCAAGATGGCACAACAAACAGGTGTGAGGACTTCATGGGCACTTGATGTCAGGGGCTCAACCCACGTAAGACATCTCTGTGACTAAAGCTCTTTAAGGCCAACAGCATCACAATATATTTCTCCACAAATCTCAATGCTAAATGTTTATTTGGATAATATATTCAATCTTTAAAGCATGATAAAATAATTTTTGGGAATTTGCTTAATTATGATATAATTTAAATATCTAGGAGCAAAATGAGGCAATTTCTCCATAAAGAAGAGGAGGGAACAACATTTAAATATAAACATAAGTTAAATATTATACATAAATTATACAAAATTTAGAGAAATTAAAAACTAAATTTATCTATTACTTTAGAAAAATTTAGACTGACAACCAAAAAAAAGTTTAAAGTAAGACTTTAAACCTACCTGCTGTTTGTGTTTTAATGCAAATATATCAGAAGACTAACACTGGCCCTCCCTACAGAGATCACCATGGGGATAAGAAAACATCATGATTGATATCTCCCTCCCAACATAGTCAAGGCAGTCAGGTTTTGATGTGATCTTTATACTAGAGTTCCACATAAGGTCTAGATGGAAAAAGTACTCTATCACAGAAAGAACAAGTGTGAAAAAGATATTCTACGCAGCAGCAGTTGAACAACTTTATACAAACATCAAGGACAGTGATTCTAAAAAATAATTAAAGTACCTGTAGTTTTCATACCAAAAGTATCCATTTGACATACCCAGGACTACTACTTCAATAATGACAGCTACCTAATAAAACTGAGTCAACTATAGAATACTTGAGATATTTATAGTGAAATTAAAGGGCAAAATTTATTTTGAAGAAATTCCCTGATGTGGGAGTGAACTGCGCCCATGTTCCCAAAATATTGTTTATAAATGTTCTTTTACATTTAAAGGGGGAAATGATATAGGTATGAATAATTTGCATTGGTATGGATTTTAAGGTCAAATTTGTTATATGTATATGTATTTCTGATCTTGATTAAGGTATTGTGATTGTGTAGTTCATTTTTAAAATATATGTATAATAGGAAATATAGGTTGCTATTGGATAATCATCAATAATAGTAAAGCTTGTAGTCATGTTAGTTAGATTTTCTAGATATATAGAGATACATTTCAGTTAGATACATTCTTCATATCTTTCAAAGACTGCAGAATATGGCATTTTAAATGTTTTAATAACTTAGGACTTTTCATGACAATGAGACATGTCTGCTCCTGGTAGCACCAATCTACTTCAAGAGAAAGATGGGCATCAAAGAGGATCCTTATGGAGTTGGTTAGCCATTTGGGCAAGAAACTGCTCTTGCCTGGACTGATGCATAAACTGGACACAAAGAACCCGCAGAGAGAGGACTGGTGAACTTGCCTAAAGGTGAGATGATCTTTCAGGGTTCTTGATTCATAAAAGAGTCTGCGAGACATTCTGCAGGACACAGCAGAAAATGACTAAACTGTCTTTGGAATTTCCTGCTTGATAAAAATGTCTGCTGGATACTATGGGCCTAAAGGCTGAAGATAGATGCCCCAATGGTACAAAAAAAACTTTGGGTGACTGTCCAGGCAGCGAGATGTCTCTGTCATTTCTAGAGTTTTCTTATTTCTTGTTTACTTAGGTAGTATTATATCCTTCTGGAGTCTTTGATGGAGTTGAAGAATAAATAGATATAGTTTTCCTTAGTTATGATAAAAGATAAAATAGATATAAATAATGTAACTGTAATTCTTACTTGATAACTGTTTTGTTATATGTAATTTTACTATGTTAAAGTTAAAGCCTTTCTTTTTTGTTTAAACAGAAAAAGGGGAAATGATGTGGGAGTGATTTCTTATTAATAAAGAAACTGCCTAGACCCATTTGACAGGCCAACCCTTAGGTAGGCAGAGAAAACAGAACAGGATGCTGGGAGAAAGAAGCCGAATCAGGAGTCGCCATGATTCTCCCACTCCAGGCAGACGCAGGTTAAGATCATTCCTGGTAAGCCAGCTCGTGGGCTACACAGATTAATAGAAATGGGTTAGATCAATATGTAAGAGCTAGCCAATAAGAAACTAAAACTAATGGGTCAGGCAGTGTTTAAAAAAATACCGTTTCCGTGTAATTATTTCGGGGCATAAGCTAGCCATGTGGGTGGCCGGGTGCTGGGGACGCAGCCCGCCGCTCCTAGTACAACAATTCCCACATAGATTAAAAATAATTATGTTATGATAATTACTAACAAGCCCCATTAACTGCTGCCAGAAACACAATGATATCTGCATTTAATACAATGAACACCTTAAAACAGTGTTGAACATTAGGAAGACTATATTTTAAAAAATGCAAGCCTCTCTGCACTGTCTGGCAGGCAGGTGACAGCAGTGTTGTGATACACATTCTGGGTTAAGCCAGTTTTTGCTTGGCAGGACTCCAAGGGGGGGGGGGTGATATTCATAAGATTAAGAAGTTTTGTTTTGTTTTACTGTTCTTGAGGGTTGAGCGAAAACAACATAAAAAGACTTTCTGATATTGAGACAGATTAGCCTCTGCTCCAGAGAATAAAATGCTAGACTGGAAATCCATATTTGTTTACACTGCACCACGCGTCTACACAGTGCTACCAGATCCCTAACTATCTGCTGGACATAAGTTACTTATAGCTTTTATCACGATGTCTCCAATGTGGACATCTTGATTTTCCTTTTTAAAGTTTATTTGCTTTACTGGACTCACAGTACAACCTCGGCAGGACAGCAAAAGCAGCATCATGTAAAAACCATGATCCCAACCAAGAAAGTGAGTGCAGAACTGCCGGCATGCAGTTATACTCGACTCCCAAGAGAAGCTGAAATAACTCAGCTTTACTAAACCCTTTCTTTCCTTTCATGCTTACATTTACTTGTAGACTAATAAGTGCTGGCAAAATAGAAGTCTGGCCAACAACAGTTTCCTTGATGGACGACCCATAACTTTCCTCACCATTCATGCAAGGCAATGTCTGCAGGAAAAAAGCCCAAACTTTCCAAATGAATGCACCTGTGACTAGTCAGGCTCACAGCAATTTCTCTTCAATAGAGTTCACACTTTTAACCGCTGTTCTGGTTTCTCTAGGATGCATGTAATGCATGGTGAGACAAGGTGCTAGGTCTCAAGATGAAGTTCTTCATCTTTTTTTTTTTTTTTGGTTTTTTCGGGACAGGGTTTCTCTGTGGCTTTGGAGCCTGTCCTGGAACTAGCTCTGTAGACCAGGCTGGTCTTGAACTCACAGAGATCCACCTGCCTCTGCCTCCCGAGTGCTGGGATTAAAGGCGTGCGCCACCACCGCCCAAGATGGAGTTCTTCAAACGATACTATGAACAACCCTTATAACTTCGTAAGAGCTAAAAGTATCTAGCCAATATTTAGACGGTACAACTTCAAACAATAGGGTAACAACAGGATTCTAGTAAGTTGTAAAAAAAAATCTCTTAATCTCTGCTTTTTAGAATGTTTACAAAATTAATTTCATGACTTTAATATCTCTTATCAATTAGATACTTTGAAGCCAATACCAATAT
This sequence comes from Microtus ochrogaster, assembly GCF_000317375.1. Lineage (NCBI taxonomy): Eukaryota > Metazoa > Chordata > Mammalia > Rodentia > Cricetidae > Microtus > Microtus ochrogaster. The sequence continues at coordinate 87,670,071 of NC_022015.1, forward strand.
GGAAGATAGTAAATATTGCAAATAACTGAAAAATCAAAGGCCATTTAGTTCACATGTTTAAAAAAAATAATTAAACTAATACTTAATCATTCATGCACTGAAGGATCTAGTCCAGTGGTTTTCAACCTTCCCAATGCTACAACTCTTTAATACAGTTCTTCATGTTGTGGTGACCCCCCACCATAAAATTAGTTTCATTGCTACTTCATAACTGAAAATTTGCTACTGTTACGAATTATAATGTAAATTATGCGACTCCTATGAAAGGGTCATTCAACCGCTCATCCAGTCAGTGGCTGGAACTCCACAGCAGGTCTACCAGAGACGCCTCATGGCTCAGGGCAGTTAACAAAGTCTTCCTCCCAGCTTCAGGGCAGATTTGGCAGTCAAGAGCAACTTAAGTCAATGTCACATGGCTGCTCCCTGCACACATGAACCACAAGAGTCAAGATCATGACAAAAACGTGTCCAGAAATGCACCACCTATCACAGTGAGACCCCCCAAAAGCACCAACACAATGTTTTATGACTCAGATTTTACTTGCAACTCTACCACTGGGCTTTGTATTATTATTTCTGTATCTGCTTAAAGGTTACTGCTCAGTAGTACGTGCAGAAAATGAACCCAGGGCCAAGTACCTGGTGTAATAGGGACTATTTTGGAATTAATTCTTTGTAAAACTAGAGAGAAAAAGCCACATGAAGGATGCTGTGACTATAATCCCAGTCATAGACTGAATCCATAGGATCACTTGATTGTGATCAGGAGTTCAATACCAACCTGGGCAACATAACCAGACCTCCCATCTCAAACAGAACAAAACTCCAAACATAACACATACAAAATTTGTTGTGAAAGGCCCTTAATTTACAATCTTCTCAGTGAAATATCACCACCTAATTAAGGATTTAATATGAAAAGTTTTTCATGAGAAATACAAACCAATCAGAAAACAGCAAAGGTCTTTAGGTACATAGTACTCAGCAGTAACCCATGTAAAGGTATCTCCTTAAAGCAAGCACAAGACACATAGGTCCCACTTGCTCCCATAGGCCTCTAACCCCACCTCGGAACACAGGATTCTCATTATCTTAGACTCTCCCAACACCCCTGGCCACCCCCACCATGAATATGTGTGTTATTCCTTCAAGGCCTTTTCTAATTTCTAAAGAGTAACAACTATAAATAATACCTCAGGCTCAGACACTGCTCTGAGCCCCCACCTCATACTAAGCAATTATTTACTCTTTTCTTGTATTCTGATTAACATTTATGCCCCAAACAGAACTGCGAATAGGTCTACTCTCAATCTTTTCCTGATTTTTCTCAACTTTCTAACTCACTTGAGGAAAAACATGACAATTCTACCTTCACATTGAAACATGAAAGCACTCACACATTTTTTTCCATCTTCATCAACACCACTGTCAGTCAACAGACCATTATCCTGTGCCTGGTCTGCTGTTTTCTCATTATTTTTGCTACATCACCATCTATTCTCCATGCCAACAGACAGGGAATCTTTAACTTAACTTAGATCCCGTCACTCTCTTAAAATCCAGTGCACTGTAAATAAAGTCCAATCCTACTGCTCCCCGGCCACCCAGTTTGGGCAGTTCTGTAAGATTATCATGAGTCTTGAGCTACACTCTTCCTCACTGACTCCATTCCAGCCAGCCTAACCTTCTCACCAAAACCCACAAAGTTCTCACATTAACCCCTCCTTTAGGGTCTTCACCTGTTTCCGTAGCCTCCTAGTGACCATTATTTATGTAAACAGCCTTTCACCACCCTTCAGGTCTCAGTGAAAGGGCCTCTTGCAAGAACAGCTTTCTTCACCCAAGGCAAAAAGAGTGAGGCCCTCACAATGATACTTTCACAACTTACTCTTCTGAAGAGTTTTAAACTAGGTATCCACTTGTTTATCAAGCATCTTTTTCGAACACAGTTTCTAAGTACATAATTAATGAACTAGTATCTTAGGTAAGGTTAACAGCAAATACATCCTGCTGGCTAATATACAATGGAATCATAGATAAATAAGAAGATGGATCTTACTTTCTCAACTTTTTTCTGTTTAACTGGCGGTTCAAATCTATCATTGGCTCCAAAGTACTGAGTAAGCTCCTTCCACTGTGTTTCACTTGAGGACTGTTCACTGCAAGATGATAAATTAAGACAAATTATGACTTTTTTTTGCTTTGACTATTTTTAACCAGTTGCAATAATTACACTTCAATGACTACTTTTCATGTTTAATCATTATCAAGGTAAGTAGTACAGCAATCTAGAAAATTCCACAACACTGCTGAATAGTAACTAGTTTAAATTCCACCCACCTGTGGGATTCTTTTTCATTCTTCAATTTGCCTAAAATGAATTTAGAATACTTAATTATTCAGCTATTATTTCAAAATCATGTTTTAAGAAATTATCCCAACTAGTCAATTTAGAGTTAGGACAACTAACAATCTAAATTTAAAAATAAACACCTTTTTTGGAGCGTTTTCTTTTTTTCTGTCTGAATCTTGATGTTGAATTTTTCTGTTCAGAATGTCTTTTATGCAATTCTTGAAATTTCTATGTAAAAAGAAAAAATAGTATGGGTGTGTGCTAAAGATTAACATACATTTTAACATGTAAAATGTGTTAAGTAAAATCCTTATGTTCTGCCATTTCTAAAGTCACCAACTAAGGAATTTGCTCTTGGGATACATACTCCAGTCCTCACAACTCAGGTGAATTGGGATATTCACTGGTTTTAACACAAGCTATTTGATAACAGAGAATGACACTAAATGATTTATAATTAAATGAAGAAAAAAGAAAGAAATTCATTTGCCATGCTAGGCAAAGTAGAGCAGATAATCCTATGACATTTTCCTTCTTCTACTTATGTAAACTAAAACTAGAATCAGATTATCCAAACGGCTAAATAAGCGGCAACTATTATGAGCCCCTTGCTATCTGCTCCATCACAACATGCTCTGACACAGCACAGACACGGAGGACACATGCACACTTTCCTAACACAGAGGAAGCCTACACTCCATATGTTCGGGGAATTCTGGAAACACACACTTTCCTGACAATAATAAGAAAACCTACATTCCACATGTTCAAGGGAATTCCAGAAGGACACTTCTCATATGCATTTGCATCAGCCGCTGTTTCCGGTTTTGGCTTGCCTGCTGGGATATCTGACATTCTTGGCTTGCTACTGTTGTCAGTCTTTCCATCTTCCTGTAAATTAAATTCTCTAAGTTCTGGATTCTCTAGTGTGGCTTCATCTTCAGAATCTGACTCAACATCGCTTTCATTTAGCCCAGGAGGTAACAGCCCACTCCACATCTTCTCTTCTAGAAGGAGAAAGGGAAAAATGACTTCAAATAGTACCCACAGAAACTATTTTAAAACCATCAACAGATATCCCAGGAGATCAGTATATCTACCAATGACTGAGGAACAGTCAATTTAAACTTTAAAATCTAAAGTGAGATGAACCATCCATATAAAATAGCTAAAATCAGTTGTGATAAGTTGAAAAAAAAGTTTAATATTATCTAACATTTTAAGTATGTTACAACATACACCTTCAGACAAAGCAGAATATTGATTCTCTAAAGTGTGGGTTATTCCGCTTAACTGAAACAGTAACAGTAAAGCACACACCGCTCAAGAATGTCACACACTTAACAACACACTCTGCAGGAATTTAAAACAATGTACTTTTTTAAATTTTATTTTGTCATTCTTTTATTGAGACAGGGCCTTACTCTGGAGCCGAGGCTGGCCTTTTAAACTCCTAAAGATCCTCCTGCTTCAGCCTCCTAAGTGCTGTGACTATATATACACGTATTAAACATCACAGCCAGCTTAAGGCTTAAAATACCATGCTTCGCGTTGTACTCATTAACAAACAAAATGGGTGGACGCATCATCTATATGAAGCACATTTAACTTTCAAAAGGCTTATTGTCTAAGAATCAGGCTGACAAAGAAAAAAACTTTAAGTTGCATACATATGTTTAAAGGGTGCAGTAGAATGGGCAGCAAGATGGCTCAGCAAGTAAAGGCATTTGCTGCCAAACCCCATGACCTGAGTTCACCTATACATGGTAGGTGAAAAACAACTCCTGTAAGATGTCTCTGACCTCCACCTGTGTGTATGCAAGCACATCCACCCACAGAATAAGTGTAAAAAGTTACTAGTAAATAAAAGGTGTGGTAGGTGGAAAAGATACCCTAGTTTTAAATTTTACATTGCTGAAATAAACCAAATGAAATGTAATTCTAAAACCTGAATAATAATACTATGTACTTGGGAAACAAAAGCTCAGTACAGTATCAACAATATCTGTTATAGCCCATTAGTATAATCATTAAGTTTCATGAAAATGACTTTTAGAATTAGTGTAATCAAAAACAGTTACATCTCTCAAGATTAGTCGTCACTCAGAAGGACCAGTAGAACAGAAAGCTGCCTTGCTGAAACTCCTGTCCTATTTTGAAATTACTCTAGGAAGAAAAACCCCATTCTTTTCAGGTCCCAGGTATCAGGGATCTTTGCATTAATCTCAATTACATACGTCTGCTTTCATGTAAGGACCTCCTCTCAGATTTAAAGGGTTTGTGTTTGTACATTTTTCAGGCCAGGTTTACCAGTACTTGATTTTCTGAAACACTCTCTTGGCTTTTTAAGACAACCCCAACTAGACTCGTGACTCCAGTTCCACTTAGCCAGAAGAACATCACTTAACAACCCTGACCCTCGGTTTCTTCACCTAAGCACAGGATAAGATAATCACACTGATTATCTTGAGGATTAAATGAGATACAACACTCAGGAGCATTCAGTTCAGGAGGTTCTAGGGGCTCAGTGAATGTTTGGTGGTGAAAATCTTTTTTCTTTTTTTTTTTAATAAGCTTGAACCATGCATCAAAACACAAATGTGCATTGGCTCTCGCTATTATTTCTGTGGCCATGAAATGCATTTTATCATTCCTAATATGGATAGTAGAGCCTGTAAGATACCTCTAAATTTTCTGATATTTGTGGTGCTTCATTTATCAGCTGATATAAATCATGTTCCTCCCTGATCTCCATAGCCTGACATGAAGCTTCTAAAAATAAACCTGGTATTTGGCTTCTGAACAGGGCAATAAAACAAGAGGCAGATTACCAGACCATTAATGGAACTCACATATTAATATGCTTTATTTATAAAGGTCTTCTCTGGCAATTTTGTATAATTTTCTATCCAGAATTTACATTCAACTCCAAGTAAAGACCCAAGTTATATGTGTTCAGCCTTATAAAACCTGCATCTACTCCTGAACTTCGTGTGTATATTTTAGAAGTTGAAATAAAGGGATTGTTGAGATATTCGGTAAAATAGGCCACTAGGGCGAGTGGAGTAGTAACAGCCTCCAAAACATCTTTACGCTCATTATCTGTAAAAGGATACTGAAACGGTAACAAATTTCAGACATTTTTTTAAAGCATGCTTGGGTGTCTACTATAGAAAATACACCCATGGCATTTTCTATTGCATGCTAGACATTTTCTAAGAGTCTGGGAACAGAAGCACACAAAAGACGACAGGATCTGTAGCCTCACAGAGCAAGGCTAACCCCATGGCAAGGAAATGTCACTCAGCCTGCACTTAGAAAGCATGTGCCCCTACAAGCAGAGCTCTGTTTCAGTATGTCGGGAGTTTCACAATATACATGCTGGGCACTCACAAGTGCTTCCGTACAGAGAGCAGTCTCAGTTACCCTATAGAAGTTATGCTTTTCCTTGTCAGTTTTCAGACAACTATCCAGTTTTCATGGCTCTTTGACCTTTTTCAAAATTACTTAATCTACTGCTCATATGGCTTCCAAAATTGTCCTCAATATGGTATTTTCCTAGCTTGATAGTATATTAAATGTACCTGAAGAAAGAAGAAAAGTTAAAAGAACCTCCAAATCCAAAACAAAAAATTCAAATGAAGTATATTTTTTAAATTTACTACTTAAAAATCTTAAGCCACACATCAGTTAACTGTGATATTGGGAGGCGGCACAAAACAAAAAGAAAACATAAACAGACGTAAGGGAGATTCAGGTTTCTGCTGATAAACCCAGGTAACTGCTGGAAAAGAGTCTGCAAAATGGAGCCATCCATTAAAGCAGCAGCCCAATGTAAACCAGCCAATATGGAGAGGCTGCTTCCATCACTGTGTGTCACTCATATGGTTCCCTGGCCGCCTGCTACTCCGCTGGGCTTCTTTGAAGGGAGATTCTTTATTTCTTTGAAGTGTCTCTTTCATTCCTTTCAGGATATATATCTTTATTTTAAGGGAGAAAATCCTAAATTAGTCTCTGAGAAAATTCACTCGTCCAATCTCAAAAGATGTGGAATAACATAAACAGAAAGAAAGCAAATTCTTCTATGTAGATTACAGCCAGGCCCATAGTACAGCCAATGAATTATTTTTTAAGCTTTCAATTTTTAGCCTATAACTCACTAATATTTAATTTAATCATGATAGTCAAGGAAGATGTAAATGAGCTACAATTCCCCTTTTCTGTAACATTTCAAACATCACTTTCATTTCATATCTCATCACCACTGCAGTTATGATTTATTCCATCCTACAAATGATTTTGTGTACAAAATGAGACACATCTTTTAGTTCTGGGCAGACACCATTTGCTATGACCTGATGCATTTCTGCTCTGTTCCAAGCCTAAATAAAAAGGGCTTTCTTTCACCCTCAAAAAACAACCATAGCCATACTGAGCACACACTGGCAGAAAACAATGCATTTAAAACAAAGTGGTTTGGCGGCTGGTAATCTGTGGGTTTGTTTCTTTTTCTTTTTTTCTTTCTTTTTTTTTTTTTACAAAGTTTTATAATGAATGCACTGGAACTCACTAAGCTAATTATCAGTATTTTTTTAAATCAAAATTATTTATTTTCCTCCTGGTAGCACAGCATCATCTACCACTAGGTAAGAAAACTTAAATCCAATGAAGCATTATCCTTCGACTGTAACCAGAGATGTTGACTATACAACTTCATTTTTATAAAATATGAAAAAAAGGTTTAGTAAATATCATCTCTCAAAATACAGAAACCATAGCGATACCAAATCTCAGTAACAGAAGTTCTAGCTTGTGCCAGACCTGGAGACCACTAGTAACAAGAGCAAGAATAGGCTTGAAACTCAGATGACTTCCAGCCTAAGCAGCTTTTGCCTGGGTCCCCATCCTAACTAAGCTTTGAAGTGAGAGTGTGATCAGTTACCAAGGAGATGTCTCACATCTTTGAAATGTTTATTGTCTTAATACTGACAGTGTCCCAGATGCCCAGAACAGCCTCGCTCTTTGATGTGAATGTAGTTTACATCATGACGTGTAGTCAGTAAATGCAGTTTCTCTCCTCAACTCACAACCCAGTCAAGGTTACCAGCTTTTAGAGGCTGTGCACCCAGGCCACTGAAAAGGGACAGAACACCCAGTTACAACAAAAGACACAAAGCAGTAGCGAAAAAAACAAAGCATGCCATGTCCCACATGGCACACAAACCAAGAGGCAGGCATTGATCCTCATCACGACACTCATTAGAAATTAACACCAACCCTTTAATATCTGCCCTAAATCACTGAGATCCACTTATTTTACAAAAGTGGAGTCAATTATGGACTTTTAGAGAGCAAAGTTAGCGATGCATTCTTGGGACAAAGATTTGGGAGACAGGCCAAAACAATGACTCTAGGCTGTAATTATAAGACTGCTAAAATTTACTAATAATTTTTCTGCACTTTTTACATATGATAAACCAGGCAAGATATCACAGCAAGTAACATACTGAGAATCACATGTAGAAACACCAGAAATGTATTTTTTAGACCACCCAACTACTTACAAGCAATAACGAAGATAAAAATTTGAACATCTCAACGGATAAGCATTTCCTGCCAGAATTTAAACTGCAATATCATCAAATGACCATGTTTTATCTCAAATTGTGTCTTCAATTTTAAATAATCACGGACATCTAAATTTAAACTTATTTGTGAAATAATTATAACCACCACAGTCTAATCTGTAATATCATAATAAAGTACTTAATTAGCTCATGAACTTTGGAATTAGTTAATTTACGTACTTTTGGGCTTAAAAGATCAACATTAATGTAAAGGTCTTATTTATTGCTAGAAAATGTGTTCTTTTTTCTCAAAACACCACAGAAAGAAAACAAGCGGGCCTGAGTTCGAATTTATTTCACATACACTATTTACTTAGCGGTATTTCTTTTTGTTGTTCCTTTCCTAGAGTGGGTGAGTTTGTACGAAGACAATGTTTGTTTACAGACAGGACACGGAAACTACCTCCCCCGCCCCCCAGAGCCTCTCTACCTTGCAGGCAATGCTCGCCACCGTGCAAACACTTACGAAGTTCAAGACCGCGCCAGGGTGGCTCTAAAACGGTGCAGCCTTCCCCGCTGACAACCTGGAGCTCTGCGGTTCTGGGGGCGCTGAGGGTCGCGCCACCTCGGGGTGCGGAGCGGCGTCAGAATGCCCGCCGGGCCGCCGAGGGGCTCGCCGCACTCATCAGCAGAAGCCGCTCTCCCCGACACAGCCGAGCGCACCCACGAGCCCGCTCCTCCTCGCTCGGCCTGGGACGGGAAGGGACCCCCGGTAGCCACTTCACGAGCCCACTAGGGGCCGGGCGGCGTCCGGTGGGGCCGAGCGGCGTCCGGCGCGGCCGAGTTCTCTCGGCCCGCTCCGGTGTCCCCGCCGAGGAGCTGCGCGGCCCGGCTGCCCAGACTCCTCTGCCGCCCTCCGTGCCCCGAACCCAAGCTCGACAGGCCCGCCCGCCCGCCCGCCACGAAGCCGGCCGCCAACTCGAGCCGCGCGAAGCCTAACTTACCGGCCGGGAAACAGGGGCTCGGCAGCCATCTTAGAACCCCGGCAACATCGTGCCTTCTCATTGGCTGAAGCGGCTCAGCCAATAGGCTGCGACCGTTCTGGCTCTGTGGTCGCCCAGGCAACAGCCGAGCTGCCTAGGCTCTTCTGCCAGGAGGAGGCTATTCTTTTTGTTTGTTTGTTTGTTTGTTTTTGTTTTTCCCGCTCTTTCCTCACTGTCTTTCTCTTTTGACCCAGCGGGTTTTTCGGTTTTTGGTTTTGTTTTTGAAAAAGTTTCGTTCTTTCCTCACTCTACCTGCGCTGGTGAATCTGGCTGAGGAAAGTGCTGACCTCGACGCTTTCTTGACTTCAATCAAGAATTATGGTAGATGGTGTCTCCAGGGTTTGCATTAATCAATCCCTTTTCTTTCCTTCGCTTCCTCGCTCCTTTTTTTTTTTTTTTTTTTTTTGGTTCTGTGTATAGTCTAGTGTTCACTGTGTTCCAAGCCTCATGTGATTCTCAATCTGATTCCTGTTCTCCGGGTACTCACCATCTGGTTTCCCGGATCCAGCTTCAGCATCCCTCGTCTGAAGTTTGTTTACTGAGTTGTTAGAGTGTACGGGTTCTGATGATGGGCTTGGAGACGTATAAATGATGAAAAGATCTGAAAATATCACCATGTGAAGACAATAAAAACAGGCGAAGAGACGGAGATGAGTATAAGACTAATTCAGAAGTGCTTCCATTTTCTGAAGAAGTGTTCTGTAATCAGATTATGTTCCTGGTTTTTTTTTTTTTTTGTGGTGGTTATTTTGAGAAAATTCAGTGCGAGGGAGAGAGCACAGTCAGTGAAAAGCTTGCCTAGCAAGCAGGAGGACCTGAGCTTATGCCATCCCCGGAATCCCTATTTTAAAAGCCAGGGGTAGTGTCCTATACATATAATCCCAGCATCGAGGAGGCAGACAAGCAGGTTCTTGGGGCTCCTTAGCCAATCAGACAAGCCTACTCAGCCAGCTCCGGGCCAGTGAGCACAAAAGATAGGTGAACTGAGGAGCTATGCGTGGGAGCTGTCTTCTGAACTCTATAGGAGCCCTGGAACCCGCTTGTGCGCCCATGCACACACAAAATACAAAGCCTTTAACAAGAATTCATTTGAACAAACAGCTGTTTTCATGAATGGAGTAGGGCTATGATCCAGTCAAAGTTCAGAGAGTTCCACCGTTGATTAAGATTAAGATTAAGAAAAGGAAAAGAAGTAGGGAAGTGGTGGCTCCCGCCTTTAATCCCAGCACTCGAGAGGCAGGCAGATCTCTAAATTCTGGGCCAGTATGGTCTATAGCGCGAGTTTCAGGACAGGCTCCAAAGCCACACAGAGAAACCCTGTCTCAAAAAAAAAAAAAAAAAACAATATATATGAAAAGAGATGATATAATAGTGTGTTTGGTCAAATCTGGGCCTTTACCTAATGTAAACATGGTCTGATCAACTGTCACACTGACTGGCTAAAAGCCAGCTACTGTGGTATGACTAAGACTCGGCAACATGATACAAGAATACTAATGCACTATTAAGTTAGGTTGCCATACAAGGTATTTAGTTATTCAAAGAAAGGAGTTAGTTGTAGGTCAAACAATGTACACATTGTACACATTGCTTAACCTACAATAATTTTCACTTACTAACATTATTGACAAATGATTTTTAAAAATATTCTGATGGCCGGGCAGTGGTGACACACGCTTTTAATCTCAGCACTCAGGAGGTAGAGACAGGAGAATCTCTGTGAGTTCAAGGCCATCCTGGTCTACAAGAGCTAGTTCCAGGACAGGCACCAAAGCTACAGAAAAATCTAGTCTCAAAAAACAAAACAAAACAAAAACCCACAAAAAATATTCTGACGTATAAAATTTTTGTTTGTACTTAATAATATGAGTGGATTTAGCATTATTAGGTAGTTAATCCTACTACTTAATCACCTAGTACACCCATACAACCTCCAATATCTCATGGAAGATAGGCCAAGTTTATGTTGTAGTGATATGTCCTAATTTGATAAGTTTGCATGGCTGAGGTTCCCCTCTCAAGCATTCCCTGATTTAGAGGAAAACAAAGTTGAACAATTCAAGGATTCATATAAAACTCTCCAGTAACAACACTGTCTCACTTTTAAATGGGATTTCCTTCAGCTCAAATCTTTAAAATATTAAGAAAGTATATGAAACTGGCTTTGCAATTGTCAGCATTGAGAGACTTAATTGTTGTGTTAGTCTGCTGTGAGTTGCCATGACAAAATACTATAGATGGAAAAGCTTAAATAATCACTGCCTCTCTCACGCTCTGGACACTGTAAAGTCTGCTAGCATGGTCTCTTCTCTTGGCTTGTAGGCAGCTACTGTCTCTGTGAGCTCACATGACCTGTTTGGAACACAGTTTAGGAGAGCTCTCTGGAGTCCTCATAAGGACATTAATGGTTCCAGGTAAGGGACCCACTCTTTTGATCTGATTGCACTTAACTTACTTCAGGCCCCATCTCCAGATATAGCTGTGTTGTGGTTTAAGGCTTCAACATGAATTTGGGGAAAGCTCACAACAACTGCTAAAGGCAGATGCGTACCCAGAATGTTGAGAGGACAGGGAGAAAAGCCATAGCATGGGGTGGAAAAAAGTGACGCATAATTTAGTATCTGAAATACTTCTCTGTACATATTCCATTCACAAATGCTCATTATTTACTGCATATTACTGTACCTTGGGTAGAAATGGATAAAAAATGCCAAAGATAATCATTAGCATATACACATTTGTATATGTATGTAATTACATATATGTTTTCCCATTGTTAATATGAAATTCTTAAATATCTGCTTATGACACTAATGACCTGATAATAAACATAAGTCATATCTCAGAGTTTTGTTCTGCTTCAAACTGTGAGATGTCAACTTCTGCATTTTATGTTTTGCAAGTTTTCTAAGGAAAAATGTCAGTTATTTGATTTATCTTAATCAATAAATTTATCTTCCCTCTAGAAAATTCCCACTCTGGAAACCTGCCAAGCCATGTGTTTTGTGAATGAAATACTTATATTCTTGAGATCTCAGTGAAACATAGAATTGTTGAATACTTTTTAGTAAATCATAGTGAAATATACCGTGCTTCTAGTGAATTGTACTGGAATTGTATTGCATCTGGCACTAATTTCAAGCATGTAAGTTTCATTTAAATTCTTCATATCTTCAAAAACACAAAGCAGTGTTTCTTTGCTGAGGAACATTAGGGTTTATGAACAGTTTTCCGTCATATTTAATACTTTTAGTGTAGAGATTATAAGTCATACCCATGATATAAAAGATTAATTGTGGAATTCTTTTTGGTGGCTGCTAAATCTCTGATTGATGAAAATGTTCTTTGAATATAATGAAGCCTCTCAACTATTTCTCATTTGGATAAAGTGAATACAACTCTGTTGAACATATAATAAATGTACTTCTTGCTGAAACTGAGAAAGAATAATTAATTTCCTTCTATACAATGTACTTCTTTTTCAAAATTGCAAAAGTATGTTCTAGTGACTTTGGTAGAGAGATTGAAACCAGGGAGTTTGGAATTTCATAACTGTGTTACTATCCATCATGACTGAGAAATAACAATTTATATGAACTTTTTTTTTTACATTTGCAGAGTAAAACAATAAATAATGTTAAGTCTTCCAAGAATATACTTAAGAACTAACAGTTAACACTAGGAAAGAAATTTTCTATAATATGGGGAAATGCTGAAGAGAAGCACCTTTTCCTGATTGTCCATGTCTAGTACTTTCAAATTCTTCAGGTCTAATGGGGAAAGACAGCAGAGGAGGGCCATTTAAAGAGCATTTGTATATGTTTATATTTTGCCTCTAGTATCTTATGCAATCCTATGAGGTAGGTTTGGGTGGATCATCCTTATAGTCAGGAATTGAAGCAGCTTGTCTAATGCCACACATACAATGCTGTGCAGAACCAGGACAAGGCATACAAAGCTACCAAGCAAATACAGTGGACTCACTGGAGGCTAAGTTACTGCTTTCCCCCACTGTTACGTACTGTCTCATAAGTGGAAGTTCCTTGACAATCCCAGGGCGGAACAGTCAACATGTAAACATCCATGATGGCCAGTGCAATGACATAACCAGTGGGGATCATGTGAAAAGAGAGGTTTTGGTTTCTTTTCTCTCTTCTTCCCCATCACCACATCATGACTGGTCCCATTCTATCAGAAGCCTCCAATCATTCCTGGTTTGATGCACCAAAGTCTGTTAGTCTCTCCCTTTTCTTTTGAACACTTTCATTTTCAAAAATATTCTGCTACCTACTTCACCTCTGTAGATGAAACAACACATATCAATGTTTAATACAAAGCCTGGTATTTGAGAAGTTGTCAATAAGTAGTTTTCTGATGTGTAAAAACCAAGATGCCCGTGAATGTTGACAGATGATTGGATTACACTGTCGGCACTTTTCTGATCATTACTATGTGTCCAGTGCCATCTCTGTCTAAGGTGTGTGGCTACAGAAGTACATGAACCAGCTTATTAAGATACTTGGCAGGGGTGAAGATGAAAGTGAATTAGATAAAGAGAAGTGGGGACTGTAACTTAGAAGCATCACATGAACAAGTAGTGAATGCAAGGAATAGGATGATTTAGAAAAATCGTAAGAAATCATCTTAGAACTGGGATAGTGATACCTGTAACCCTCGAGCCTGTAAGGTAGAGGGAGAAATATTACAAGTTCAAGATCATCTTGGGCTGATAGTTGAGTGCCATGCACCGCGCCCCCATGTCTGCGCTCTGTGCGCTGGCACCCAGTTTGCGAGCTTGGGGCAACGGGGCTGGAGGTTAAAATACACAGACACACACAGACAGAGAGACAGAGACACGGGTCATCCTTGAATTCCCCAAAAATGCCCCCTTTATTGTGTTCAGGAGCAGATTATATAGAGATAGCCACATCCCAGCCAAATGCACGAGAAACCACTCTCCTGCCATCAGGAACTCCTGAAAGTCTCGTGCTCAGAGCAGCTGTAGGCACTCAGATCAGGGTATTACAAGAAATTCAGGATCTGGGGTCTCACTGCTCCCAACAGTTGAGACTCTATCTCAAACAAATATTCTTGGACCAGATTTTGAGCATCTCCTAAGAGAAATGCTGATGGTCTACTTGATCCAGTGGAAAAATTTATAGTATTCTGGTCAAGAAAACAACATGATGATTTAGGTGCTCAAGGGAGATGAATGTTAAATAGTCTTGTGCGTTTGAAAGGTAGACTTGGAGCTATGTGAAGCAGCATGCGTAACTAGAAGATCATTATAGAAGAATGATTAGCATCTAGACAAGTCAATGGGAATATAGGTTAAGAGGCAATTTTGAACATCAATTAAAATATTTTTCCATTTATTTTTATTGCCTTCCCTTCTTCATTTCTTTTCATAGTTATTGAGTGCTTCTTTCTTCTTTTCATGTTGTTTCAGTTTTATGAATTCAGCCTGACCACAGGGGCTACCTCCTTTACTCTAACTTCTATAAAACAGCATTAATTAAATGTGACTTTCAAATACGCTCTACCCTCAGTTGTTCACTAGATCTGAATTCCTTTCTACCTTCTGTACCATATGGTGATCTTCATGGCTTGGTGTCTTGACCTGATTAAGGGTAATGGGGTATGAAGGAATTAGCCAGTAAGGGCTAGAGCTAAAGGGCCAAGCAGTGTTTAAATGAATACAATTTGTGTGTTGTTATTTCGGGGCATAAGCTAGCAGGCGGCCCAGGGTGCTGGGGACGCAGCCCCGCCGCTTCTTATTACTACAGTTAGTTTTGTACCTATTGGTCAATTATAAACACTTGTACCTGTACACACTGGACAGTCATTCGTAGACATTAGTACTTGGACCCCAGTTGTTGACAGAGGTGTCTGTCCTGCCCTTTCCCACAGCCATTTGGTCCCAAAGAAATATACAGAGGTCTACACTAATTATAAACTGGTTGTTCTAGTAGCTCAGGCTTCTTAACTAATTCTTAAATCTTTCATTAACCCATTATTCTCATCTTTGTTAGCCACATGGCTTGGTACCTTTGTAAACGAGGGATTCTCATCTTACTTCCTCTGTGGCTGGGGACAACTGAAGACTCACTCTTTCCTCTTCCCAGAATTCTCCTGTTCTCGTCGCTCCACCTATACTTCCTGCCTGGCTATTGGCCAATCAGCGTTTTATTAAACAAGTACAAGAAACAAATCTTTACAGGGTAAAACCATTGTCCCACAGCACCAGTATGACTTTACTGATTTCCCATGAGTCTTTAACTTGGTCTTTGATATGGCTGTGCCCTTGTCAAACAATACACATTCACTCAGGACTTCATCCACTCTTTGTAAATCCATTTAGGGCTTCATTGGTTCTCCATAGTACCATTTCCCTGGTTTTTTCTAAACCACAATAAAGCTATATCAGGTAACTAATGACCATGCAAGTGGTCTGTCTCCTGATAGTACTTTTGGGGACTGAGCAAATATATTTTCTTTTTGCTATAGATAAAAAAGATCTAAAAGTTATTCTCTGAGTCTCCTTGCATTTTTACAGTCCACTGTGATTGTCAGTTAGTTGCTTCCTTGCAGGAATGGATCAGTTAGGTACAGACACACCATCTGGCAAGCTCTGTCTATCAGGTAACTCTAGTGTAACTTGTTCTCCACCATCTTTTTTGTGAGTAGTAAAATACCTGGTATCTTAACTAAATTTGGCAATTATAGTGGTGAGAGGAAGTACCATAAAGAAAAAGTTGTAAGTTAAAATAGAAAAATAAAAGGCATCCAGAAGACCCTCTCATAACCTTTTTCAAAGTCTCTACTATTGAAAGCAGCAGGGGAAGGGAATGGAAATCATGTCTTACTTAGGTTTTAACTGTCTTGTTTGTATTGTGATGCAGCATTGTTTTCTAATGCCTGAGAATTAGGTTACCCAGAACACTGTCTCTACTGAAGAAACCACATTTCCTAGATTGAGGGTATCCTGAATGATCTGCCTCATAAAGCCTCACTTACTGTGCTCTCTCTTAGGAAGTTCAAATTGTTTTCTGTGTTAGCTTCTTCTCATAAGAAATTATCTGATATAATTTATAAAAAATTTGGGGGGAAATGGGTAACTGTTTTTCCCTGGATCATAGTTTCAGGGGTCTAAGGTCACATGTTGATCCTATTGTACTGTCCTATGTAAGGCAGTACAGCATGGCATTAGCATATGGCAGAACAGAGATACTCATCTCATCATAGACAAGGGAACAAAAGAAAAGGGAATCTCTTACTGGGCATACTTTCAGCAACTCACAGACCTCCTTCGGGGCTCCTCCATCAGCCAGAAGCACAATCCTAGGTAACCACCGGATGTTGTGAGGAACCTTTAATATCCAAATGATAGCACTTGCTTTCTTTAAATTCTGAGTAAGTCTACTTAGCACTTACATTCAATTCTAAAAGCACTCTTACTCTATGATTTCAAATTACTGATATGTTCTCAGCCTACCTGACCAGATCTGATGCTGAACCACACAGACCTTTGTCATCTTGCCTGCTCAGCTCTGAGATTTGGCCACCTCTAGAGCTGTCTTTCTCTTCTGCCCAGGCTCGTTTGCAGGTGCTTTCTGAACTTGCATTCCAGTATATACTATTGGGTTTTATCTATGTCCCTTTGTAATCCTATTGTAATCAGTCTGGGGTTTACAGTTTTTATCCATAACTTCTCACATACTATTTAGAGGGCTTCTTTAGCAGTTCATGGAAATATAAAAATCTTGGAACTACACAAGTCTGTATAATGCTTTGGACCCATCCTAGAAGTTGTCCTACTATTATATCTACGTGCTGTGTGGATCTCATGATGAGGTCGCTCCTTTTTCTTTCATTCATGTATATTCTTCACAGGAGTAAGGAAAAAAATAATTTTTTATATTTACTTATATATATTTTATTTGCAACCATTTATGCTCAACCCCTAGACAAATGTTTGCATCTGCTTTCATTTATCTTTATTCTAAAGACTTTCCACCAGCTTATTATGTAGTTGTAAGTCTGTGAACACCATTTTCTTAATTTTTCTGTTATCTGAAAATGTTTTTATTTTACCTTATTTTTCTCAGTTTCAACCCTGTGATATAATTTACACACATGCACCTTATACTGCAAGATTTGAAAAATAAATGTAGTCACATAAACACCATGATAATCAGTACATGATTATCTCTCTAGCTTCTTTGTAGTGAAGAACTCCGACCCTCTAGCTCCTATACACAGCTGAAATATTTTATAGTTTTGACATTTCCTGAATAAATTCGTATAAATAAAATAGAATAGTAGGTAGATTATTGAGTTTGGCTTATTTTATTTGGCTTAACATGTGGAAGGATCATCAAAGTTGTCACATGTATCGGAAGTTTGTACCTTTTGTTACTCCATAGCGTTTCCTGAGTAGCGATCACACAGTTTGTCTGTTCACAGCTGAAAGCTGATTGGATGGCTTTTGAGTCTTAGCAATAACAGTGAAAATGCTGAGGACCACTCTACATAGATTCTGTGTGGATAAAGGTTTCAATTCCTCTTTGGTAAACTATTTAAGGAATTGTCACGCTGTTTGCAAAGAGACCATTCCACTGTGCACTCCCATCTGCAATCAACAATGTACAAGAGCTCATGGTGCTTTATGGTTTGAGGACAGGCAGATAGGTTTGCAGATA
>NC_022015.1:87687835-87697801 GCF_000317375.1 Microtus ochrogaster
TCCCATCTGCAATCAACAATGTACAAGAGCTCATGGTGCTTTATGGTTTGAGGACAGGCAGATAGGTTTGCAGATAGCTATATCTAAATATGATATTAATTTTAGTATCACTAGTGCTTTATGGCTTCTATGGTTTTTGATTTTGATTTTCTTCACACTGGATTTCAAGGAGTGGATTTTCTTTTTATGAACTTCAGTTTACTGATTATTTCTTCTGTGGGTTAGGGTGTGTGTGTGTCACGTGCACGTGTGTTAAAAAGTTACCTTACTCAAGGTCACAAAGATATTTTCTCTGTTTTGTTTATAGGATTTTTTATACTGTTAGATTTGGGGTCTATAATCTATTTGTGTCAGTTCTATATATGGTGCCAAGTAGAAGTCAAGATTCAGTTTTGGGCACCCCGATGTCCAGTTGTCCCAGCAAGATTTCTTTAAACTCCCCTACTCAAGTCGCTTTGTACATTTATGGAAACTCAAGTTGATAATATAGATACGAATATGTATTCTAGACCCTGCATTCTCTTCGATTGGTCTGTCTCTCCTCCAATATTACATCGTCTTAATTACAGTGGCTTTATACTACATTTAAGCAAGGTAGTATGAGCCTTACAACCATTTGTTACTGTTGTTTCAAAATAGTTTTGATCGTCTTAGTTTGCTTGCTTTTTAAAACAAAGTTGAGACTTTTTTAATTTCTACAAAAACTACCATGAAGAATTTGGTTGGATATACATTAAATCTAATAGATGAGTTTGGGGAGAATTGATATCGACATTGTCGAGCTGGTACTTTCTATTTAGTTTTTTTGAATTCTTTGTATTTCTCAGCTGAGGTTTCCCATCCTTTCATTGTTTTATTTTCCTTTCCACCCTAAAATATAATTATTTTTAAAATTCTCATTTTTTTATTCAAACAGTGGATAATCTCAGGATTACTATTCATTGATTTTTATGTTGAAAATGGTTTGTTCCAGCAAGATGGCTAAGCAGATAAAAATACTTACTGTCAAGTCTGATAACCTGAGTTCATTCCCTGGAACCCACATGTCAGTAAGAGGGAAATGACTTTTTTTGTTTGTTTTGTTTTTGAGACAGGGTTTCTCTGTGTAGCTTGGCGCCTGTTCTGGAACTCGCTGTATAGAGCAGGCTGGTCTCATACTCACAGAGATCCCCTGCCTCTGCTTCCCACGTGTTGGGATTAAAGGTATACACTACCACTCTCCAGCCAAGAAATGACTCTTACAAGTTGTTCTCTGGCCTCAACATGTATACTATGGCTCATGTGCACACACATGTGTGTGCATACACACAAATATAAAAATCTAAGGAGTAAAAAAGGATCATTCATGTTCTCTATCTCTGTATAATAAGTATGCTGGTTTTCCTGTCAATACAAGATAGATACACCTCAAAAGAAGAAAATTCTTGTTTTTCTTATAATTTTAGAGGTTTCAGTTCATTATGGTGAGGAGGATGTGGCCGGTCAGTCATAGTGACCAGAAAGCAGAGACAGGAGCAGGTCCTGCACTAACAGATTCCCTCCTTTTTCCTCCTTCATTCTCTCTGCAGCCTAGTGGTGAGATGATACTTTCTGCATTCAGGGCAGGAGTTCTAGTTCCGTTTTATTTGCTGTAATAAGATACCATGACCAGAAGCAACTTAGGGGAGGAAGTTTATTTCGGTTTATGGTTCCAGAGATGTCTGACCATAGTAGTGGATAAGGCATGGCATGCCAGCAGGGACATTCCAGAAGTTGTCTGGCTATATTTTCATCCACACACAGAAAGAGAGACAGAGACAGAAACAAAGAGACAGAGAGATCAGGAAGTAAAACAAAGCCTGTTCCCACGTGTTGTACTTCCTCCAGCAAGGCTGCATCAAAGGTTTGGAACAAGTGTTCCAGTAAATGAATCTAGAGGAGGCTTTTCTTATTCAGAGCACCACAGTGTCCCTGTCCTTTAGTTGGTTGATCCTCTCTGGAAACACACTCACAGATAGACCCAGAGGTGTATCTTCATAATCTCCAAGGTCCCTTTCTATACAATCTATCACTGCAAATGATCTTGGATTCTATCCTGGAAATTGTGAATGATGTGTCATAGAAATTCTGGATTAAAGTATGTTCCTCCAAAAAGAATAGTTGATTAGTTACTTAAACCAGGGAGTTAACTTGGCTGAACCAAATGTAAGCACTGTCTCTTCAGAAACAGGAGGCAGTGCAGATTTAAGTTCTGGTGTTTTTGCCTAGCTGGATTTCTTCAGAGTCTGTCCTTTGCTTGCATAGTACGTAGTTAGTTCTGAAATTAGGCCGTGTAAAATTTACTATCATGTTCTCTTCTTTCCTGTGCTTTCTAGCAATAGCTGGGACCAAACTCTCTCCCAAGTAAGATCAGAATCCTGTTACCTTTCTATTTCCCCTATACCATGCTGATTTCAGCTTGCCTTGAGAATAAAACCCAGAAACAACAATGAACTTATACCTAACTGTCCTCTCCATCAGTGTCTGATCTTTCCAGTACATACCTGCTCTTATTTTGTCCCCCAATACTGATGTTGTCACATAGTTATTTTGCCTCTTTCAGAGTATACAGATGTTATATGTGCAGATGTTGGTCAGAAAGCAACTTGTTTGGCTCTGATAAGTCGAAGCATTGTCTAATGTATACAGATGCACATCCTCCATGCTTTTCTCATGGAGTTTTGTGTGTGTACACCTGTGAGTGTCAGAAATCAACATCTTGAGTCTTCCTCAATCTCTCTCCCCTTTATTTTCTGAGATAGTGTAGGGCTGGAGAAATGGCTCAGCCATTAAAGACCAGACTCACAACCAAAAATATAAGAGACAGTCTATCATGGAGCCTGGAGTTCACCAATTCAGCTAGACTGGCGATTCAGCAAACCATGAGAATCCTCTTCTGATTATCCAGCACTAGAATTAGAGGAGTGTGATGGCATTTCAATTGTATTTTAATACATAAAAATTACCTGTAGATCTGAGAGTCAAACAGTCTCACTGGTCAGCCTTCTAGACCAGGTTATGGTAACACACACCTTTAATCCCAGTAGCCACAGTGCCATGTACCTTTAATCCCAGCCTTGGAGAGGAATATACGATGAGGGGAGACAGCTCTCAGACATAAAGTCTCATTGTGAGATTCCTGGAAGCAGGATCACCATTTCAGACTGAGGTTGAGGTAAGAGCCAGTGGCTGGCTGTTTTGATTTTCAGATCTTCAGGTTGAACCCCAATTTCTGACCCTGAGCTTTTATTTAATCGTGCTTCAGAGTTGTGTACTGTGTATGTATTTTTACATGTGTACTCAGGTCCTCATGCTTGGATGACAGGTTCTGTACTGACAGAACCATCTTCCCAGCCCTCTTTGATGGAATCTCTTTTGTAAAAAAATAAAATAAAATGAATTTAAAAAAGATTTATTTTTCTTTCAATTTGTTTATATGGTGAATTACTTCCAGGAATCCTGCTGAAGAGAGGGAGGAAGAATTGTACAATGAGTAAGGTCATCACAAAGGAATCCACAGAAGCAGCTAACCTGAGCTCCTAGGAGCTCACAGACACTGGACTGACAGCTAAGGAGCCCTAGGCCCTCTACACACGTGTGACAGTTGTACACCTTAGTCTACTGTGAGAGTCCTACCAGCGGGATCAGGACCTCTCCCTGACACTCTGGCATGTTTGGGGGCACTTATTCCTCATACTGGATTGCCTTATCCAGCCTTAATACGAGGAGAGGAACTTAGTCCTACCTCAACTTGATATGCCATGCTTTGTTGGCATCCATGGAGGCCTGTCCCTTTCTGAATAAGACAGAGGAGGAGGGGATGAGTGGATTCTGCAAGAGGATGGAGCAGAGAATAGGAAGAGAGAGGAGGAAGGGGAAACTTTGCTTGGGATATAAACTAAATGAATAAATTTAATTAATCAAAAGATTTATTTTTATGTTTATGTTTTGCCTGCATATGTATGAATATATGTGTATGTATACTAAGATATATAATATGCTAATTAATAATTATTATATAATAATATTAAATATTTTACTATATAATTTTTTTGGTTTTTCTCTGTGTAACAGCTTTAGCTTTCCTGGAACTCACTTTGTAGGCCTCAAACTCACAGAGATCTGCCTACCTCTACCTCCCAAGTGCTGAGATTAAAGGTGTGTACCACCATGGCCTGGCATAAGAAATAATTTTTAAAATCAGTTATACACACTTAAAAATGAAATTATCTATAATTGTGATTAATGACAGAATTTGTGTAATATCTTTTTGCAACTTTTTTGTTTAGTGAATTCTTCTAGAATTTGCTTCAAATACTCAGTTTTTCTTTATTGTGATAGTTCATTTACTAGCATCTTGTTAAATCATTCCTAGAACACTTTTTCTAAATAATACCATTGTAGTTTTTATTTGTCTATTTGCTTTTAATTGCAGGAAAATGTTTGTGTAAAGGAAATGGCATTCTGGCTCAGAAATATAGGAACTTAACTATTTAAATGTCAACAAGTAACACCTATATTTGGTTATGTCATTGTCAGAAACAATTTTGTATTTAGAAAATTGTACCTTTGACCCTAAATATCTGTATTTTGCCTTTATTGGAATTGATAACCATAATTCATTAATATGTTCCCACTGGGTATATAGCACATTGCTAAGTAGACACCATCTTCTTAATTTTCACAACAAAACATGACATATTTTAACCATCTCTTTTTTACCCTAAAATAAATGAAAATTCATAAAGATTATGTGCTTACCATCATGTGGTCCAGACCTATGCCCAAAATTATAGCTGAAGGTTTTTCTCTGTCCCGCCAGTTCCCACAGCTGCTTATGAAATAACCACTCAGAATCTCAATATCAATTACAATGGTTCATACTGGCTAGATCTACGTATAAATTAACCCATTCCTATTAATCTGTGTTTCACCATGTTTCTGTGGCTTACCGGTAATGCCCTGGCATGTTACTCCTTTGGTGGCTACATGGCATCTCCCTTAACCCACCTTCCTTCTCTCTTCATCTTTGTTTGGATTTCCCACCTAGCTATATTCTGCCTGCCTGAAACAGCTTTATTCATCAACCAATCAAAGCAACTCATATTTGGAGTATACAGAATGACAAGGGCATCCCACATCACAGAATACCTGGCTCCTAATCTCCATACCACACCTTCTCCCTTAAAGAACAAGGAGGAAGTACAAGGGGAAGAAGACTACAAAGGAATTGAGCTCCACTGCAATGTCTGCACTACTCTAAGTGTGTTTATACTTACTTAAAGTATATAACACACTGTAGTAAGGAGGCCGCTTCTTTGTTCCCGGCTGCTCAGTCCTAAAATAACTATGGAGAAACTATATAATTTGCAATAATGTTTGGACAATAACTTAAACATATTGCTAGCTAGCTCTTACATCTAGAATTAACCCATTTCCATTATTTTATATTTTACCATGAGACTTGTGGACTACTGGCAAGGTTCCAATTGGTAGCTTGTGTCTTTCTCCTCTGAGGGCTACATGGCTTCCCGCTGACTCTGCCTTTTTTACCCCAGCATTCAGTTTAGTCCCCTCCCCCGTGCCTAGCTCTACTCTACCCTATCACAGGCCAAGGCATATTCTTTATTCATTAACCAATAAAAGCAACAAATCTAGAAAGACTTCCTACATCACACACTGATTTAATCCTCATAGCAACTATGAGATAGCTTTTTGACTATCCCATATTCTATATGAGTAGACCAGGCCAAAATGTAAGTTGTAACATGGACCAAGAAAACAACCCAATCTTCCAGTTGCCATTCAACACTTCTACAATGTCCCTGATGCTTGAGAACTTTGAGCTAAGTCCTGCCATTTGATGATCATTATGAACATTACCTTAGCTCACAAACATTGGCTCTAGGATTAATCTTTGTCAAAATGAAACTATTTCTGGGGATGAAAGCACACTAAGATTTATTAGCCAACTGTATGAGAATGTGTTTGAATGACCAACATGTTTCGCAAAAGTGGTTTTCATGAAGTAATGGAGGAGCAATGGGCCACAGGGCACTCAAGAAGAGAGGCAGGGTTGACTGGAAAGAGAGATAAGGAGACAGACCCGAGGGTAGTTGGTGTACAGAAAGCCTACCCTGCCCACTTTACATTCTTCTGAGCTTAGTTTTTTGAGAGAGAATCAAACACTTGGAATTCATAAATGGAAATGAAACAATGAGACAGATAAACTGTGTTCCAGAGAAAATGCTAGGGTGAAGTACATCTAATCCTTCCTTAAAAGCATATCACAGTTTGGGGGAGATTATGTGTTAAGAGTCGCCTATCTGGCTCTGCCAAATATTAACTCAGGTTAATTGCAGCTGCTCCATCTATCATCTGCATGATGGTTTCATAGCTGAAGATGGCGTATTAAACAGTTCCTCTAATTGGATGCTACTTCCAGGCTGTAATCTATCTAAGATGTATTTCCATCTTATTGTGTAGGTATGTAACACCATGAGGCATGAGGAGAAGATTCAGAAAGTCTAGGACATGTTCTCATAACACTGCTCTCAAGTTTGATCTTCAATGAAGTTAATCTGGGGCGGTCATTTTCTTAACCATGGACAGAAATTTTTTAAAAATCTCATTCCCAAGAAGTTGTTTTGACTTCTAAATAGAGAATACTATAAAAGATAGACTATTATAAACTCTCCTGAAGTGAAATATTTGCTTTATGTAAATCACCTTCTCAAGACCATAAATAATTAAAGAGCTTCTAAATAAAATAATGTATGAGGTTCTGAATTTCTAACCAAAAAGGTTTCCAAAGACTCAGCTTGGGAAATGATCTTGCTTTAAAGAAAAATACTAAAAACCCACTAACTGTCCCCTCCACCCCTTGTGCCAATGTCTCAAGTGACAATTAAAAACAAGGATTAAAATAAATAGTGTTCACATCAGAATTTGCAAAGATCCAGGCACTAATTCTTATCTCTAGGCACATTACATCAGCCCCTTGACCCTAGATGTTCTCATCTATAAAGCTATATGACAACATACAATCTGAGAATCACAGAAAACCAACAGCAAGTGTGAAGCCCCTCTGCCTGCAGAATATCTGATGAGGGCCAACACAAAGACCTTACCATCAGATTGTGCCTCAAGTGCACAGGTGCCAAAGTAACGTGAAAATGGTCTTGAATATTCTGCCGAGGAAGGAATGAGCGGAGCTAAGGGCCCAGCACAATAAACTCAAATATAACCCAACTGTAGAGAAAGGCACAGCCGCCATTCTGAAAGTAAGCAAAGTCATAGTTAGAGACAAATGGGACAGGCTCCCCGTGTGCCTTCCTTAGAATGAGTTGAAAAAGGACGTAAGACTAGTGATTTAATCTTTGTTTATCTGCGCATAAATGGGTGTGTATGTGTATGTATATATGTATGTATATATATACACACACACAGGGTCTTATTGGGTTATATATTTGTTTATATGTACACACACATATGTACATACATGTATGCACACACACACACATATATATACATATATATAGTAACACCCTGCACACATATGTATATATGCCTAAGTTGAGCTGGAACTCACTGCACAGCCCAGGCTAGCCTTCAACTTTCAGTGATCCTTCTGTCTTAGCCTCCCAAGTGCTGGAATTACAGATAAAAGTCACAATAACAGTCTCTTGGTATCCTAAAAAGATTCTTAGTAGAATCTTAAGTAGAAAAAAGTCTATAAAAATAGATACCAGGCAGCAGTTGTGGCAGCAGTGTGGTGGGAACAAGTGTGATTCTTATCTACTTTGTGTTTATGTATTTTAATTCTTCCACAGGAGGATGCATTACTTCCACAATAAACATTGTTCATATAAAAGCAATATAGAGGCTAATATGTCATTCTATATGTTAAAATTCCCAGATACATTTTTCAGTGGCGAGGCACACAATTTTGCAGGTAACTTCTTTAAGGTGGTAAGTGTACATCTTGCTCGTATGCAATTACTCAAGACAACCAGCCCTTTTCCTTTAGTCATCAACACAGGGCCTGTCCTACTCAAAACAGGATTGGCTAGGTGAAGGGGTGTGGCACCAATAACCCTCAGGAATACAGGCCACAGAGCTAATGAAGAGCCCCAAGGAAAGAACGACCTACCCATCAGCTCTGAATCCTCTCCCCACCATGCCACAGACCTGAGGGCACGTGACCTAGGAGTGTGTATCTGAAGATAATACTACCTTCAGAGAACTCTACTTATAGGTAAGTAACTCTCCTTTATAGGAGGTATCTTTGTGTGGCAGACTGTTTATGGGAGCAATTTGAATTGAACTTTAAATGAAAAAGGCATATCTCTGTAAGTGGTAATAATTTTAGTCATCTCGCTGTGGCTAGGGGTTGTGGAATTCATTAGCACAGATTAACATATAAAGTGGGTGAGATATCTAATAGCAAACGGAGAGGTTTAGGGGCCTTAATTCATCACTGAATGAACAGCGTGTACAGTATTAGGGACTATGAAATTTTTAATTTACACAAAGTGTCCAAGAATATAGGGAATAAATTTAAACCCAAAACAGATAATGGAGCTATGCCCTGCCTGGCTGGCAAGTTGAATTGTTTTTACACTGAGTGAAGAAAGCTAATTATCCCAAGCACAAGGAGACTGCTAAAAATAATAAGATTATAAGGAATAATTTGCTGATATAATTACAACAAAATTGGGTACACACAATCGTCAGATACATGTATTGCTTGACCTGGGTGAGAAAGTGAAATAAATCCTCCTTCTATAGCCTTCGTAAATTTGTTTTTATCATCTCCAAGTGGTGTTTGCACAGGCAGCACAATTTGCATGTGTAATGTGGCTGTACAAATTGACAACAAGTAAATTATTCAAGGAAATAGGCTGGTCGCGGGTCTGAACTATCTATTCATTTTGAAGAATCACTGAGACGTGAAGCTCATACATCAACCGTTTTCTGACAATCCTCAGACTTATTGTCTCCTAAAATGTCATTATGGCTATTATTTATGAAGCTAATTCATTTATTAATATATATTTAACTCTGACTTGTCATGCACCTTAGCAGACATTCTGTGCCCTGCATATTTTTGAATAGATGAAAGACTTTTGCATGCTTTTGTGATTGCTGTAAGCTGCTATAGATTTACAGAATTCGGCTTTGTTATCAACTTGCATTAATATTTTTCCCTAACCTTACAATTTTTTTTCTTGCTTAAGGCTGTCAACTATAAATGGCAAGTGACATAGTCGAAACATTGTGGGGAATAAGATTTTCTGAGTGTTTGTTGAATTTTAGAACAAAATGGCTTATCTGTCAGTTAAGGCCTAATTCACCTAAAAAGATGGGTATATACCAATTATGCTGAATTTTTTTTTGCAAAATATAGTCTGCAGTTTTTCAAGAAAAAAGGAGAAGATGTGTGACTCTTTAAGCTTTTTTCTCTTGTAAGAAGACAGCCCACCCTTTCATGTGCTGGAGTTGGGAGACACTTCTCAAGGCAGCTATAAGACAGCTCTGAGCTTTTTCTTGGGCCTTGTAACAGGCCATTACATTGTCATTAATCAATAAACATTTGTTGAATGAATGAGCGAATAGATAAATGACCCCCCCCCCATCTTTTCAAATAATGCCATGAGTAAAAGCAGAAGAATTAAACATTTACCTAGAACACTGGTCTATAGACTTCTGCTTTCTATGTTTAGGGCTAACGTCTAGACCCCCTAGAGAATGTCTTTAGGTATTTTGTAGAAATAAATCCTATGTACATGAAATAAAAACATACAGTATATTTACTGTATACATTGCATTATATTTGTATTGAACATGTACCACTTATGCACAATGCGGACTCACTTTGTGTAATGGCAATGACCTCTCTCTCTCTCTCTCTCCCTCTCTCTCCCTCCCTCCCTCCCTCCCTCCCTC